>NW_020172291.1:1043-1112 GCF_003031525.2 Neophocaena asiaeorientalis asiaeorientalis | reverse complement strand
TCGGGTAAGGGTTAGTGTTAGGGTTAGGGTTAGGATTAGGGAAAGGGGACGGTTGATGGGAGAGGTTAG
>NW_020172291.1:0-144 GCF_003031525.2 Neophocaena asiaeorientalis asiaeorientalis | reverse complement strand
GGTTTAGGGGTCGGGTTAGGGTAAGGCTTCGGGTAAGGGTTAGGGTTACGGTTAGGGTTAGGAGACGGGGACGGGGACGGTTTAGTGGATAGGTTAGGTTACTACAACAGTTTAGGGTGAGCGTACACGGTACGGTACGGGTTA
>NW_020172290.1:0-265 GCF_003031525.2 Neophocaena asiaeorientalis asiaeorientalis | reverse complement strand
TAAGAGAGAAGTTTAAAGCAATACAATCCTACCTCAAGAAAAAAAAACTCAGATAAACCTGGAGAGGACTCAAATCAATAAAGTTAGAAATAAAAAAGAAGTTACAATGGACACCGCAGAAATACCCAGCAACGTAAGAAACTACTACAAGCAACTCTACGCCAATAAAATGGACAACCTGGAAGAAATGGACAAATCTTAGAAAGATATAACCTTCCAAGACCGAAGCAGGAAGAAACAGAAAATATGAACAGACCAATCACAA
>NW_020172289.1:0-1720 GCF_003031525.2 Neophocaena asiaeorientalis asiaeorientalis | reverse complement strand
GACTAATGTATGGACTATAGTAAACAATAATGTATCAATATCTGTTCACTGATTGTAACAATGTAACATACTAATATAAGTTGATCGTCACAGAGGGAAATGGGTATAGTGTATATGGACACACTTTACACTATCTTCTCAAATTTTCTGTAATAGGTCATGCAAGGAAAATCTGAGAAGTTATCAAACCCAAGAGGAGCCTAAGGAAACATGGCAACTAAATGTAATGTGATGTTTTGGATGAAATCCTGTAATAGAAAAAGGACATTAGGTAAAAACTAAGGAACTGGACTAATGTATGGACTATAGTAAACAATAATGTATCAATATTTGTTCACTGATTGTAACAATGTAACATAGAAATATAAGTTGTTCGTCACAGAGTGAAATGGGTATAGTGTATATGGAAACACTTTACACTATCTTCTCAATTTTTCTGTAAAATTAAAACACTTCTAAAAAATAAAGTCTATAAAAACGTTGGGTTTTCTTGTTTTATGATTATGTGCCTGTATTTCCTAATAAATATGTAAAGTTGCTTTGCCTTCCTTGATACTGATATTAAGGAAAATACTAAGTAACTCTGAAAGAATTTGTAACACCAATTTAACAAGCAATAATTCTTGGTATAAACTTTTTAGGAGAACCCACTGAATAAATCAAAGCAAATTGTCTTTAAAGGCTGAATGTCCTTTCAATGTTTAATCTTTTATATGATTAATGCATACCACAAGCATGGTTCTGTTTCAAAGGGCAGAAAACATTGATTGTAGGCAAGGTCTAAAATACAGTGAAATATTAATGTATGATGCTATAACAACTTTAATGTATTTTATGTTTTCAAAATGATGAATTGTTATTTCAGTCAATAAAGTATTCACTTTTATACATTTCCTACCCACCTTTTCCCAGAACACCCACAAGAAAATGAGACTATCATCTGATATTAGGTTCATCAATTTAAATTGGAGTTTTTGGTAGCTGTGGTTGCCAACGGTACTGGAATGTGTGATACTTTTACAAGTCCTCTCCATGGCAAAACCTGATCTTCACAAGGTAAGTCACAGTAGGTGCCTAAAGCCAAATGACATAGAGCTTTGTAGCTAGATTACCAAGCATTTTACTTAGAGGCACAATAGAATGTAGAAAAGGCCATTTCTCCTTCTGTCTTTTTCTGCTCAAAGGTCACTCACCATCTCACAAGTTTTCCATAAATTCAGACTATATAATGTCACTTAATGTGAATGTAGCTCAACATTCTGTTTTAGTACAGCTAATCTCACGTTATTTTATTGGTCCTAAGTATGTAAATCATCAGCAAATTTTTGTACTTAACTTTTTTTTTTTTGGATGTGGACCACTTTTTAAAGTCTTTATTGAATTTGTTACAATACTGCTTCTGTTTTATGTTCTGGTTTTTTGGCTGCGAGGCATGTGGGTCATATATAAAGTGTTTTGCACTGATTTTTTCATCAGCTCCACTACCCAGTAACCCTGTGAAGTAAGGAGATTCAGTATTAATCTTTTAATTTTTTAAAAAAAAAAAAAAAATCTTTTAAAAACTTTTTTCCTAAAAAAAAAAAAAAGCAATTCTTCTTAGGCTGGCCCTGGGCACATACATGACTTTGCCATTTTTTCCATGGATTATTTTCTTATCTGTTCTACTGTGTCACATTTGATTCTACCTTCTCAAAAAGAAGCATTTAAAAATTCATCTACG
>NW_020172288.1:0-10113 GCF_003031525.2 Neophocaena asiaeorientalis asiaeorientalis | reverse complement strand
TCCCTTCAAATATTTTCTCAGTCCCTTTCTTTGTCTCTTCTTTTGCTGGAACACCTATAATTCGAATGTTGATGCTTTCAGGTAGACTGCCTATTTCCTCTTCATTTGTTAGGTCCGGTGCATTTTTATCTTGCTCCCTAATCTTCTGTGTGCTTTTCTGTCTTCTCATTTTGCTTATCTTACTGTGTTTGGGGTCTCCTTTTTGCAGGCTGCAGGTTCGTACTTCCTGCTGTTTTTGATGTGTGTCTCCAGTGGCTAAGTTTGGTTCAGTGGATTGTGTAGACTTCCTGTTGGAGGGGAATAATGCCTGTGTTGTGGTGGATGAGGCTGGATCTTGTCTATGTCTGAGGAGGTTGTCTCAGGGCAGGTCCACGTCTGGTGTTGTGTTTTTGGGTGTCTGTGACCTTATTATGATATTAGGTAGTTTTTCTGTTAATGGGTGGGGTTGTGTTCCTGTTTTGCTTGTTGTTTGGCATATGTTGTCCAGCACTGTAATTTGCTGTTCGTTGAGTGAAGCTGGGTGCTGGTGTTAAGATGGAGGTCTCTGGGCGATTTTCGCCATTTGTTATTATGTGTAGCTAGGAGGTCTCTTGTTGACCAGTGTCCTGAAGTTGTCTCTCCTACCTCAGAGGCAGAGCCCTGACTCCTGCCTGGAGCTCCAAGAGCCTTTCATCCACATGGCTCAGAATAAAAGGAAGAAAACGTAGAGAGAATTTGTAGAAGTATGAAGAATGAAAGAAAGAAAAGGAAGGAAGGAAGGAAGGAAGGAAGGAGGGAAGGAAGGAAGGAGGGAAGGAAGGAAGGAAGAAATAAATATAGAAAGAAAGAAAGAAAGAAAAAAGAGGTAAAGAAGGAAAGAAGGCAAGAAGGAAAGAAAGGAGGGAGGAAGGAAGGAAGGAGGGAAGGAAGGAAAAAAGAAAGAAAGAAGATACAGCAAAATAGTATAAAGTATAATAAAGTTATTGAATTAAAAAATAATTATTTAGGAAAAAAAAGACGGAAAGAACCTTAGGACAAAAGTTGGAAGCAAAGCTATACAGACAAAATCTTACACAGAAGCATACACATACACCCTCACAGCACGAGGTAAAGAGAAAAAATCATAAATCTTGCTCTCAGAGACCACCTCCTCAATTTGGGATGATTTGTTGTCTAAAGGAGGGAAGGAAGAAAAGAAGGAAGGAAGGAAGGAAAGAAAGAAAGAAAGAAAGAAAGAAAGAAAGAAAGAAAGAAAAAAGGAAAGGATAATAAAGTTATTATAATTAATTATTACGAAAAAAAATTTTTTAAAAAGCCATGGCCGGATAGAACCCTAGGACAAATGGTGGAAGCAAAACTATGCAGACAAAATCTCACACAGAAACATACACATTCACATTCACAAAAAGAGGAAAAGGGGGAAAAAATAATAGATCTTGCCCTCGAAACCCACCTCCTTAATTTGGGATGATTCGTTTTCTATTCATGTATTCCACAGATGCAGGTACATCAAGTTGATTTTGGAGCTTTAATCCGCTGTTTCTGAGGCTGCTGGGAGAGATTTCCTTTTCTCTTCTTTGTTCTCACAGCTCACAGGGGCTCAGCTTTGGATTTGGCCCTGCGTGTAGGTCACCGGAGGGCGTCTGTTCCTCGCTCAGACAGGACGGGATTAAAGGAGCCGCTGATTTGGGGGCTCTGGCGCACTCAGGCCGGTGGGGGAGAGAGGGGCACTGCGTGCTGGGCGGGCCTGTGGCAGCAGAGGCCGGCGTGACGAAGCACCAGCCTGAGGCCCGCCGAGCGTTCTCCCGGCGAAGTTATCCCTGGATCCCGGGAACCTGGCAATGGCGGGCTGCACTGGCTCCACAGAAAAGGGGGGTGGATCTCCGCCTCCCGCAGTCTCCGCCCACGAAGGGGCTTCCTAGTGTGTGGAAACTTTTCCTCTTTCACAGATCCCTCCCACTGGTGCAGGTGCCGTCCCTATTCTTTTGTCTCTGTTTTTTCTTTTGCCCTACCCAGGTATGTGGGGAGTTTCTTGCCTTGTGAGAGGTCTGAGGTCTTCTGCCATCCTTCAGTAGGTGTTCTGTAGGAGTTGTTCCACGTGTAGATGTATTTCTGGTGTATCTGTGGGGAGAAAGGTGATCTCTGCATCTTACTCTTCAGCCATCTTCAAGGTCACCCACTGGAGAGTGTGTCTAGGTAATTTTTGATTTCCACTTTGATTTTTTCAGTGATCACTTCGTTATTAAGTAGTGCATTGTTTAGCCTCCATGTGTTTGTATTTTTGACACATCTCTTCCTGTAATTGATATCTAGTCTCATAGAGTTGAGGTCAGATGAGATACTTGATATGATTTCAATTTTCTTAAAATTACTAAGGCTTGATTTGTGACCCTAGATATGATCTATCCTGGATAATGTTCCATGAACACTTGAGAAAATTGTGTATTCTCTTATTTTTGGATGGAATGTCGTATTAACCAAAATTATATCAATCTTTTTTATTGTATCATTTATAGCTTGTATTTCATCATTTATTTTAATGTTGGATGATCTGTCTATTGGTGAGAGTGGGGTGTTAAAATCCCCTACTGTGATTGTGTTATTGTCGATTATCCTTTTTACCGTTGTTAGTATTTGCCTTATGTATTGAGGTGCTCCTATGCTGGGTGCATAAATATTTGCAATTGTTATGTCTTCTTGGATCGATCCCTTGATCATTACGTAGTGTCCTTCTTTGTCTCTTGTAATAGTCTTTTTTTTAAGTCTATTTTTTCTAATATAATTGTTGCTATCCCAACTTTTTTTGATTTCCGTTTTAATGGAATATCTTTTTCCATCCCCTCAGTTTCAGTCTGTACGTGTCCCTATGTCCGAAGTGGGTCTCTTGTAAGGAGCATATATATTGGTGTTGTTTTTGAATCCATTCAGCCTATCTGTGTCTTTTTTAGAAGAGTTTAAACCATTTGCATTAAAGGTAACAATCAATATGTATGTTCCCATTCCCATTTTCTTAACAGTTTTGGGTTGGTTGTTATAGGTGTTTTTCTTCCCTTGTGTTTCTTACCTAGAGAATTTCGTTTAACATTTCTTGTAAAGCTGGTTTCGTGGTGCTGAAGTCTCTCAGCTTTTGCTTGTCTGTAATTATTTGACTTTCTCCATCAAATCTGAATAAGATCCTTCCTGGGTAGCGTAATCTTGGTTGTAAGTGTTTCTGCTTCCTCACTTTAAATATGTCCTGCCTCTCCCTTCTGGCTTGCAGAGTTTCTGCTGAAAGTTCAGCTGTTAACCTTATGGGGATTCCCTTGTGTTTTATGTGTTGATTTTCCCTTGCTGCTTTTAACATGTTTTCTTTGCATTCAATATTTTATGGTTTGATTAATATGTGTCTTGGTGTATTTCTCTTGGATTTATCCTGTATGGGACTCTCTGCGCTTACTGGACTTGATTAACTATTTCTTTTCCTATATTAGGGAAGCTTTCAAATGTAATCTCTTCAAATATTTTTTCAGTCCCTTTTGATTTCTCCTCTTCTTCTGGGACCCCTATAATTTGAGTGTTGGTGAGTATAATTTTGTCCCAGAAGTCTCTGACATTGCCTTCAGTTGTTATCATCCTTTTTTCTTTATCCTGCTCTGAAGTAGTTATTTCCACTATTGTATCTTCCAGGTCGCCTATCCTTTCTTCCACCTCAGTTATTCTGCTATTGTTCCCTTCTAGAGTATTTTGAAATTCATTTATTGTGTTGTTCATCGTTTCTTGTTTCCTCTTTGGTTCTTCTAGGTCCTTGTTAAATGTTTCTTGCATTTTCTCTATTCCCTTCCCAAGATTTCGGGTAAACTTTACTATCATTTTTCTGAATTCTTTTTCAGGTGGACTGCTTATATCCTAATTTGTTTGGTCTGGCGGGCTTTTACCATGCTCCTTCGTCGTTGGTATCTTTTTCTGTCTTTTCATTTTGCTTAACTTACTGTGTTTGGGGTCTCCTTTTTGCTGCAGGTTCATAGTTCCCGTTGTTTGGGTGTCTGTCCCCAGGGGCTAAATTTGCGTCAGTGGGTTGTGTAGCCTCCCCAGTTGAGGGCTAGTCGCTGTGTTCTGCTGGATGAAGCTGGTACTTGTCATTCTGTTGGGCAGGTCCACGTCTGGTGGTGTGTTTTGGGGTGTCTGTGGCCTTATTATGATTTGAGGCATCCCCTCAGCTAATGGGAGGGTTTCTTTTCCTGTCTTGTTAGTTGTTTGGTATAGGATGCCCAGCATGGTAGCTTGCTGTTTACTGAGTGAAGCTGGGAGTTGTTGAGACAGAGATGTCTCGGAGATTTTCCCCAGTCGATATTACATGGAGCTGGGAAGTGTCTTGAGGTGCAGTGTCCTGAAGTAGGCTCTCCCACTTGAGAGGCACAGCAGTGACTGCTAGAACACCAATACCCTTTCATCCACATGGCACAGAATAACCTCAGAAACAGTAGAAAGAAAGAAAGAGGATAAAATAAAATAAGATAAAAAAAGTTATTAAAATAAAATATAAGTTTATAAAAATAATTTAACATCTTTTTGGATTATAAATTCACAATGATATGTTAGTTTCTGATTTATAACAAAGTGAATCAGTTATACATAAACACAAGTTCCCATGTCTCTTCCCTCTTGCATCTCCCTTCCTCCCACGCACCCTCTCTCCCCTTTCGAGTTGGCCACGAAGAACTGAGCTGCTCTGCCTGTGCTATGAGGCTGCTTCCTACTATGTCTATTCTACGTTTGGTAGTGTATATATGTCCATGCCAGTCTCTCACTTTGTAACAGCCTACACTTCCCCTTCCCCACATCCTTATGTCCATTCTCTAGGAGGTCTGCCACTTCTTTTCCATCTTACCCCTAGTTTCTTCATGACCTTTTTTTTTCCCCATAGGTTCCAAATATATGTGTTAGCATACTGTATTTGCTTTTCCCTTTCTGGCTTACTTCACTCTGTATGACAGACTCTCACTCCATCCATCTCACTAAAAATAAGTTAATTTCATTCCTTTTTATGGCTAATATTCCATTGTATATATGTGCCACATCTGCTTTATCCATTCATCCGATGATGAACACGTAGGTGGCTTCCACCACCTTGCCCTTGTAAATAGAGCTGCCTTGAAAATTTTGATACCTGACTCTTTGAATTTTGGTTTACTCAAGGTATATGTCCAGTAGTGGGTTGCTGGGTCCTATGGTCGTTTAATTTCTAGATTTTTAAGGAATCCTCATACTGTTCTCCAAAGTGGCTTTATCAATTTACATTCCCACAAGCAGTGCAAGGGTGTTCCCTTTGCTCCACACGCTCACCAACATTCCTTGTTTCTAGATATTTGATGATGGCCATTCTGACTGGTGTAAGATGATATCTAATTGTAGTTTTGATATGCATTTTTCTAATGATTAGTGATGTTGAGCATTCTTTCATGTGTTTCTTGGCATTCTGTATATCTTCTTTGGATATATTTCTCTTTAGGTCTTCTGCCCATTTTTGGATTGGATTTATTATTTTTCTGTTATTGAACTGCATGTGTTTCCTGTAAATTTTGGATATTAATCCTTTGGCAGTTCCTTCATTTGCAAAAGACTTCTCCCGTTTTGAGCTTGTTTATGGTTTCCTTTACTGTGCCAAAGCTTTTAACTTTCAGTAGGTCCAATTTGGGGTTTTGTTTGTTTTTATTTCCATTTCTCTAAGAGGCGTGTCAAAAAGGATCTTGCTGTGATTTATATCATAGAGCATTCTGCCTATGTTTTCCTCTAAGAGTTTGATAGTGTCCGGTATATCATTGAGGTCTTTAATCCATTTTGAGCTCATTGTTGTGTATGGTGTAAGGGAGTGTTCTAATTTCATACTTTTAGCTGTACCTGTCCAGTTTCCACAGCATCCCATATTGAAGAGGCTCTCTTTTCTCCACTGTATATTCTTGCATCCTTTGTCAAACACAAAGTGACCATATGTGCGTGTGTTTATCTCTAGGCTTTCTATCCTGTGCCACTGATGTATATGTCAGTTTTTGTGCCAGTAGCATACTCTATTGATTACTGTAGCTTTGTAGTATAGTCTGCAGTCATGTAGCCTGATTCCTCCAGGTCCATTTTTCATTCTCAAGATTGCTATGGCTATTCGGGGTCTTTTGTGTTTCCATGGAAATTTTTTTGTTCTAGTCTGTTTAAAATGCTAGTGGTAGTGTGATAGGGATTGCACTGAATGTGTAGATTGCTTTTGGCCGTAGAGTCATTTTCAAAATATTGACTCTTCCATTCCAAGGACATGGTGTATTGCTGCATCTATTTGTATCGTCTGTAATTACATTCATCAGTGCCTTATAATTTTCTTCACACAGGTCTTTTGTCTCCCTTTTAGGTTTATTCCTAAATATGCTGCTCTCTTTTGTGCAATGGTAAATGGGACGATTTTCTTAATTTCACTTTCAAATTTTTCATCATTATAAGAGTGCCAGAGATTTCTGTGCATTAATTTTGTATCCTGTTACCATACCAAATTCATTGATTAACTCTCGTAGATTTCTAGTAGCATCTTTAGGATTATCTATGTATAGTATCATGTCCTCTGCAAACAGTGACAGCTTTATATCTTCTTTTCTGATTTGTATTACTTTCTTTTCCTTCTCTGATTACTGTGACTGCAACTTCCAAATCTATGTTGAATAATAGTGCTAAGAGTGGGCAACCTTCTTTTCCTCCTGAAACAAGTGGAAATCGTTTCAGTTTTTCAGCATTGAAGGTGATGTTGGCTGTGTGTTTGTCATATACGGCCTTTAATATGTTGAGGAAAGATCCCTCTGTGTCTGCTTTCTCTGCGTTTTATTATAAATGGGTGTTGAGGTTTGCCGAAAAGTTTCTCTGCATCGATTGAAATCATCATGTTTTTTCTACTTCAATTTGTTAATATGGTGTATTACGTTGATTGTTTTGTATATATTGAAGAATATTCGTGGAAGAAACCCCACTTGCTCATGATAGTTGATCTTTTTAACGTGCTTTTGTATTCTGTTTCCTAGTAATTTTCTGAGGATTTTTGCATCTACGTTCATCAGTAATATTGGTTTGTAGTTTTCTTTCTTTGTGAAATGTTTGTCTGGTTTTGGTTTTAGTGTGATGGTGGTATTGTACATTGAGTTTGGGAGTGGTCCTCCCTCTAGTATATGTTGGAAGAGTTTGAGAAGTATAGGTGTTAGCTCTTCTCTTAATGTTTGATAGAATTCGCCTGTCAAGCCATTTGGTCCTGGGCTATTGTTTGTTGGAAGATTTTTAATCACAGTTTAAATTTCAGTGCTTGCGACTGGTCTGTTCATATTTTCTATTTCTTCCTGGTTCAGTCTCAGCGAGTTGTGCATTTCTAAGAATTTGTCCATGTCTTTCAGGTTGTCCACTTTATTGGCATAGATTTGCTTGTGGTAATCTCTCATGATCCGTTGTATTTCTGTGTGTCAGCTGTTACTTCTCGTTCTTTACTATTAGTATTGATTTGAGTCCTTTCCCTTTATCTATTGGTGAGCCTGGCTTATGGTTTTACAGTTTTGTTTATCTTCTCCAAAAAACAGCTTTCACTTTTATTGATCTTTTCTATCGTTTCCTTCATTTCTTTTTCATTTATTTCTGACCTGATAGTTATGATTTCCTTCCTTCTGTTCAGTGTGTTTTTTTCTTTTTCTTCTCTCTCTAATAAGTTTAGGTGCAAGGTTATGTTGTCTATTTGAGGTATTACCTGTTACGTCAGGTAGGATTGTATTGCTATAAAATTCCCTCTTAGAACTGCTTTTGCTTCATTCCATAAATTTTGGGTCGTCGTGTCTCCATTGTCGTTTGTGTCTAGGTAAGTTTTGATTTCCTCTTTGATTTCTTCAGTGATCACTTCGTTATTATGTAGTGCATTGTTTAGCCTCCATGTGTTTGCATTTTTGACACATCTTTTCCTGTAATTGATGTCTAGTCTGATAGATTTGGGGTCAGATAAGATACTTGATATGATTTCAATTTTCATAAAATTACCAACGCTTGATTTGTGACCCAAGATATGATCTATCCTGGAGAATGTTCCATGAGCAATTGAGGAAATTGTGTATTCTCTTGTTTTTGGATGGAATGTCCTATAAACCAAAATTATATCAGTCTTTCTTATTGTATCATTTATAGCTTGTGTTTCATCATTTATTTTAATGTTGGCTGATCTGTCTATTGGTGAAAGTGGGGTGGTAAAATCCCCTACTGTGATTGTGTTACTGTCGATTATCCATTTTATGGTTGTTAGTATTTGTCTTATGTATTGAGGTGTTCCTATACTAGGTGCATAAATATTTGCAATTGTTATATCTTCTTCTTGGATCGATCCCTTGATCATTATGTAGTGTCCTTCTTTGTCTCTTGTAATAGTCTTTATTTTAAAGTCTATTTTTTCTGATATAAGTGTTGCTACTTCAGCTTTCTTTTGATTTCCGTTTGAAAGGAATATCTTTCTCCATCCTCTCACTTTTACTTTGTACGTGTCCCTATGTCCGAAATGGGTCTCTTGTAGAGAGCATATATGTTGGTCTTGTGTTTGACTCTATTCAGTCTGTGTCTTTTGGTGGGAGTGTTTAATCCATTTACATTTAAGGTAATGATCGATAAGTATGTTCCTACTCCCACTTTCTTAACTGTTTTCGATTTGTTATAGTAGGTGTTTTCCTTCTATTTTAATGTCTATTTTTTCTGATATTCATGTTGCTACTCCGGATTTCTTTTGATTTCCATTTGAATGGAATATCTTTTTCTATCCCCTGACTTTCTGTCTGTACATATCTCTATGTTTGAAATGGGTCTCTTGTAGACAGCATTTATATGGATCTTGTTCTTCAATCCATTCCGCCAGTCTGTGTATTTTTCTAGTTGCATTTAGTACATTTAAGTTAATGATCGATATGTGTTCTCCTAGTCCCATTTTCTTTACTGTTTTGTGTTTGTTATTGTAGGTGTTTTCATTCTCTTTTGTTTCTTGCCTAGAGAAGTTTGTTTAGCGTTTCCTGTAAAGCTGGTTTGGTGGTGTTGAAGTCTCTCAGCTTTTGCTTGTCTGTAAAGCTTTTACTTTCTTCATCAAATCTGAATGAGACCTTTGCTGTGTAGAGTAATCTTGGTTGTACGTTTTTCTCCAGCAACACTTTCAATATATCGTGCCACTCCCTTTTATCTTGCAGAGTTTCTGCTGAAAGTTCAGCAGTTAAGCTTATGGTGAGTCCCTTGTGTGTTATTATTCCTGTGATGCCTTTTGTATGGTTTCTTTGTATTTAATTTTTGATAGTTTCATTAATATGTGTCTTGGCGTGTTTCTCCTTGGATTTATCCTGTATGGGACTCTCTGTGCTTCCTGGACTTGACTAAGCATTTCCTTTTTCTGTATTAGGGATGTTTTCAAATATAATGTCTTCGAATATTTTCTCAGTCCCTTTCTATTACTGTTCTTCTGCTCTGACCCTTATAATTTGAATGTTGTTGAGTTGAATTTTGTCCCAGAGGTTTCTGAGACTGTCTTCAGTTCTTTTCATTCTTTTTTCTTTACTCTGCTCTGCAGTAGTTATTTCCACTATTTTATCTTTCACGTCACCTATCTGGCTTTCCACCTCAGTTATTTGTCTATTGTTCCATTCTAGAGTATTTTGTATTTCATTTATTGTGTTGTTCATCGTTCCTTGTTTCCTCTTTAGTTCTTCTAGGTCCTTGTTAAATGTTTCTTGCATTTTCTCAATACTATTTCCAAGATTTTGGATTATCTTTACTATCATTATTCTGAATTCTTTATCAAGTATGCTGCCTATTTACTCTTCATTTGTTAGGTCTGGTTGGCTTTTAACATGCTCTTTCATCGGCTCTGTGTTTTTCTCTCTTCTCATTTTGCTTATCTTACTGTATTTGGGGTCTTCTTTTTACAGGCTGCAGCTTCATAGTACCCGTTGTTTTGGTGTCTGTCCCCAGTGGCTAAAGTTGCGTCAGTGGGTTGTGTAGTCTTCTTTGCTGAGATGACTAGTCTCTTTGTTCTGGTGGATGAGGCTGGATCTTGTCTATCTGGTGGGCAGGGCTACATCTTGTGGTGTGTTTTGGGGTGTCTATGACCTTATTATGATTTAA
>NW_020172287.1:2323734-2358448 GCF_003031525.2 Neophocaena asiaeorientalis asiaeorientalis | reverse complement strand
ACTAGAGAAGGACAGATTGCTAGCTTTCAAGGTTATTCCCAACTGTGGGACTCCCATTTTCACTATGTTATCGAGTCCTCTGATTAATCAAAGTTATTCCCTTCAGTGGTGTTACCGATGTCCATTTCAGCCCTTTCAGTTTGGAGCATTTGTGTTCCATTTAAGAAACCTCCCTTACCTTCGGTCTTTAAAGAAACCACGGTATCACCGGACTGTTTTTTGGTTTGTACCTTTTAACACTAAGGTTTCTAACCCACCTCGAGTGTACTTTTGAGTGTGGTGTGAATTGTCAGTACAGTTTAATTTTTCCCTATGGGTAAGTGGTCCAAGCACTATTTATGAAGACAACATCCCTCCTCGACTACTCAACACAGACAGCACAGCAACAGACGAAATTGTGGCGGCGCGGAGGGGGCTGCGAGACGGGCGGAGGGGGGATTTCTCCGTGGAGGTGCAGGAAACCACTGCTGCAAGGAGCTCTTGCTGACCTCACTACTACGTTACTCTGATGCCATAAATATCGCCACACTGGGATCCCCTTATCTTGAAAACTATATAGCCTCACGATCATTCTTGACAACGGCTCCCAAGAAGTGCTCCTACAGCTCTTCTGCAAGCAAATAGCACATTGGCTGTACCTTGTCTTTGGAATCTGCCTGCTATTCTACAATCTGACCACCCAAAACACAAATTTGCTTTTATTTTCATTGTTAATCAACATCTCTGATTTTTCTCCTCAGATTACTGTCTGTCGATGGAAACCTCTGACTCTCTCTCAAGAATGTGTACTAATTTCCCCACATAGTCTCGTAGCATCTTTTATCAGACCTGGAATTAGAAACGTGATACAATTGTGCCATTTTAAGTCCTTCAACTTTTGTGTCCTTCACAAAAGTTTCACTTGCCAAGCGTTTCTCACCAGGACTTAGCTGTGGAAATGTCTTCTGCATGTTCATTCTCTTACACCCTAATCTTACTCAACAATCGTACACAGCCTAATAATGGATCCGTCAGATTGTCTGAGTTGATAATCACATCATCAGCAAATTCCACATTGAGTTTTTCTAAACCCTTTGCCAGTGATTTTATGCTCCTCCTGAATCCGCTCAGTGGCTACAGAGGCCCACGTGTGTTCTCCGTCACATCAAAGATTTCCAGGGACACGTTAAGTGGGATCCTGCTCTTGTTGTTGATGTTGTTGTTCTTGGAGGAA
Source organism: Neophocaena asiaeorientalis asiaeorientalis (assembly GCF_003031525.2). Lineage (NCBI taxonomy): Eukaryota > Metazoa > Chordata > Mammalia > Artiodactyla > Phocoenidae > Neophocaena > Neophocaena asiaeorientalis. The sequence goes on along the minus strand of NW_020172287.1, from coordinate 2,357,235 downwards.
TTTTATTATAACGTTAAATAAACAACACTTTTGTACAGTATGCTAAGAATCATATGGCGGGAACTGGTGCTCAGTTTTCTCACACTTTTTGCTTGGATTTCGGACGATCATATTTCATCAACCATTTGATTCTCTACTTGTTCAGAGGACCACAACCTTTTGCATTCAATCTCTTAATGCCAAGCTTTATATATATTAACTTTGCCAACATTCAGGCCAACGTGCAATCCTGGACTAGGACTCTCATCACTGATCTCCACCCTATGGATGCATGGCCGAATTCCTTTTGCTAACATTTCATTTATGATATTCACTGTGATATTCACAATATATACGTATGGAATTTCATTCCTCCTTCCTGTTTTCTTCTGTGATTCTGGGATGCATCGATGTTATGTTCTGCACTTAAACAGACTTATGGAGTGCCTCTCCTTTTTCTATCTCTAAGACCATCTCCACAAGCATGGAATAACAGTTTTTCAGTATATTTTGTAGACTGTACCAGAGAACTACAAGGGAGTTCTTGGGAAGATTTTTCATTATTGGTCCTACTGATTGACAAGTCATACAACTCTTGGAGTTTTCTACAACTTCTTGTGTCAATTTTCATACAGTTATCCAGGATGTAGTCAAACTTCACAACTTTTCAAAGCTTTTATCTTAGAATACTCTCTAATTCGCTCCGAATGCCACATGTTACAGAAAAGCCTTCTCGGATCTGGGATATCTATACACACCCATAAATAAACCGATGATCGCACGGTCTCAAAGACTTATGGGTTGGCACCTAGGAGTCAATGTGGATTGTCAGCCCACCCCTCCTCAGCATTAAGGCTCTCTTCACAGAAGACAAGTCACCTGATTTCTTAGACTGCCCTATGTTCCAGCCACGAGGCAGAGACACTCACTAACCTTTAGGAAAGTGCAACGAAATAAAGACTGCTTTGCCAGTCAGAGTCTGCTGCTAGTTCACTCACTCCTCATTAGCAAAGCAGACTGATGGGGCAGTAGCGACGTTTTCCTTTCTGTTCCTAAAATAATCAATATAACTCCACGGGGAAAACTGACCCACAGCATCCAAACTGTTTGAAGACAAAGGCAAAATCCTATTGCATTTAAGACGATCACCCTAAACAGCACAGGGGACTCTATTCCAATCCTCCTTTCTTCCTCCCCTTGCAAGACCGTGACAACAAACTTCGCCTATCTTCTGCTACCTACAGGCAACCGGAGCTTCCATATTCAGGAAAATGAAGGAAGGGCATCCCAGAAACCTCAACTCTGATCATCCAAAGTTCATCCTAAGATAATTCCAAGCGGGACTGGGTGGCCAACATCTCCACTAATCTGTGATCAATGAAATTTAAACCCCATCTGGCAACCTGAGACCTGGCATGAGCCATGTGGTAGGTGTCAGGAAAGAAGTACCATGGAAGGAAACTCACATATCCCCAGGCCTACCTCAGACCCCACGCATCAGGGACAGCCAGGGTCCCAATACCAGGAACAACAGGAAGACTCTGGGCAGGTGCTAAGACACTGTGACTGGGCCTTATTGCATAGAAACCGGTGGACACAAATGGCCCCTCTTCCTGCCACGCCCACACTCTCCAACCATCCTCTCCTGGGCTGGGGCAGGGGCCAAGCTGGAGACTTCTCCAGGCTCTGCACCAGCCGTGTGCCCCGCAGAAGGCCCCCTGCCTTTCTCAGCGACAAGTAACACAAGTGATGCATTCTCCCCCAGGTCTGCGTGAGCTGGTCCAGGGGGTGGGGGGGTGGGGGGAGGGTGCGCTTTTTGAATAGACTTCTCCCCTGCTCATAGCATCTGTGGGGTCACACGCAAGTGTTCCCAAACCTTCCCAGATGGGGCCACAGTCTTTTCCATATGCCTCAGCAGGGAACTTTGCACCTGCAGTCCATGGAAATTACTGAGGCTCGGTGCCCTGGCCTACACATAGTACGGTCAAGTTGTGGCAATCTCTGGGGAGTGCTGGCACCTCCCCGTGGTTCTCTTTTCCATTGTCTGAGGAATAAAGAAGCTGAGCACCTTTCCCCGTACACTGGGGTCCCCATTACTCTTTTCTTCTTCCTGGTGACACTATTCAAAGTTTTGCCCACTCACCAATAGTAGGCTCTTTCTTCTCTCAATTCATCTCTAGGCACTCTTGACGCATTGAAATACTAGAGAAGACAGATTGCTAGCTTTCAATGTTATTCCCAACTGCGGGACTTGCATTTTCACCGTTTGATCGAGTCCTCCGATGAAACAAAGATTTTCCCTGCAGTAGTGTCACCGATGTCCATTTCAGCCCTTTGGTTTTGGAGCATTTGTGTTCCATTTAAAAAATCTTCCCTTACCTTTGGTCTTTAAAGAAACCATGGTATCACCGGACCATGTTTTGGTTTGTACCTTTTAACACTGAGGTTTCTAACCCGCCACAAGTGTACTTTTGTGTGTGGTGTGAATTGTCAGTACAGTTTAATTTTTCCCTATGGGTAAGTGGTCCAAGCACTATTTATGAAGACAACATCCCTCCTCGACTTCTCAACACAGACAGCACAGCAACAGACGAAATTGTGGCAGCAGGGAGGGGGCTGTGAGACAGGCAGAGGGGGGATTTCTCCGTGGTGGTACAGGAAACCTCTGCTGCAAGGAGCTCTTGCTGACCTCACTACTACGTTCCTCTGATGCGGTAAATATTGCCGCACTGGGATCTCCTTATCTTGAAAACTATATAGCCTAACGATCATTCTTGACAACGGCTCCCAGGAAGCGCTCCTACAGCTCTTCTGCAAGCAAATAGCACATTGGCTGTACCTTGTCTTTGGAATCTGCCTGCTATTCTACCATCCGACCACCCAAAACACAAATTTGCTTTTATTTTCATTGTTAATCAACATCTCTGATTTTTCTCCTCAGATTACTGTCCGTCGATGGAAACCTCTGACTCTCTCTCAAGAATGTGTACTAATTTCCCCACATAGTCTCGTAGCATCTTTTATCAGACCTGGAATTAGAAACATGATACAAATGTGCCTTTTTAACTCTTTCACATTAGTTTCACTTGCCAAGCGTTTCTCGCCAGGACATGGCTGTGGAAATGTCTTCTGCATGTTCATTCTCTTACACCCTAATCTTACTCAACAATCGTACACAGCCTAATAATTTATCCATCGGATTGTCTGAGTTGATAATCACATCATCAGCAAATTCTACCTTGAGTTTTTCTAAACCCTTTGCCAGTGATTTTATGGTCCTCCTGAATCCGCTCAGTGGCTACGGAGGCCCACGTGTGTTCTCTGTCACATCAAAGATTTCCAGGGACACGTTAAGTGGGATCCTGCTCTTGTTGTTGATGTTGTTGTTGGAGGAGGAATTTTATTATAAAGTTAAAAAAACAGCCCTTTTTTTTGCGGTACACAGGCCTCTCACTGTTGTGGCCTATCCCGGTGCAGATCACAGGATCCGGACGCTCAGGCTCAGCGGCCATGGCTCATGGGCCCAGCCGCTCCACGGCATGTGGGATCTTCCGGACTGGAGCACAAACCCGTGTCCCCTGCATCAGCAGGTAGTCTCTCAAACACTGCGCTACCAGGACGGCCCAGAAACACTTTTGTACAGTATTTTAAGCATTATGTGGCAGGAACTGGTACTCACTTTTCTCACATTTTTTGCCTGGATTTGGGATGATCAAATTTCATCAACCATTTGATTCTCTACTTGTTCAGAGGACCACATCCTTTTGCATTCAATCTCTTAATGCCATGCTTTATATATTTTAACTTTGCCAACCTTCAACACAACATGCAATCCTGGACTAGGACTCTGATCACTGACTCTACCCCGTGGACACATGGCTGAATTCCTTTTGCTAACAATTCATTTATGATTTTGGCTGTGATATTTGCAATACATACGTCTGGAATTTCATTCATCCTTCCTGCCTTTCTTCAGTGATTCTAGTATGCGTCGATGTTATGTTCTGAATTTAAAGAGACTTATGGAGTGCATCTCCTTTTTCTATCTCTAAGACCATCTCCACAAGCATGGAATAACAGCTTTCCAGGATAGTTTGTAGACTGTACCAGAGAACTACAAGGTAGTTCCTGGGAAGATTTTTCACTATTGGTCCTACTGATTGACAATTCACACAACTCTTTGAGTTTTCTACATCTTCTTGTGTCAGTTTTCATACAGTTGTCCAGGATTTAGTCAAACTTCACAACTTTTCAAAGCTTTTATCTTAGAACACTCTCTAATACGCTCCGAATGCCACATATTACAGAAATGCCTTCTCGGATCTGGGCTATCTATACACACCCATAAATAAAGTATGGTCGCACGGTCTCAAAGACTTATGGGTTGGCACCTAAGAGTCAATGTGGATTTACAGCCCACCCCTACTCAGCATTAAGGCTCTCTTCACAGAAGACGAGTAACCTGATTTCTTAGACTGCCCTATGTTCCAGCCACGAGGCAGAGACACTCACTAACCTTTAGGAAAGTGCAACGAAATAAAGACTGCTTTGCCAGTCAGAGTCTGCTGCTAGTTCACTCACTCCTCATTAGCAAAGCAGACTGATGGGGCAGTAGCGACGTTTTCCTTTCCGTTCCTAAATTAATCAATATAACTCCACGGGGAATACTGACGCACAGCCTCCAAACTGTTTGAAGACAAAGGCAAAATCCTATTGCATTTAAGAAGATCACCCTAACAGCACAGAGGACTCTGTTCCAGTCCTCCTTTCTTTCTTCCTTTGCAAGGTCATGACAACATACTTGGCCTATCTTCTGCTGCCTACAGGCAACCGGAGCTTCCCTATCCAGGAAATTGAAGGAAGGGTGGCCCAGCAACCTCAAATCTGATCATCCAAAGTTCACTCCTAAGATAATTCCAAGCGGGACTGGGTGGCCAACATCTCCACTAATCTGCGATCAATGAAATTGAAACCCCATCTGGCAACCCAAGACCTTGCATGAGCCATGAGGTAGGTGTCAGGAAAGAAGTACCAGGGGAGGAAAGTCACATATCCCCTGGCCTACCACAGACCCCAAGCATTAGGGAGAGCCTGGGTCCCGATACCAGGAACAACAGGAAGTCTCTGGGCAGGTGCTAAGACACTGTGACTGGGCCTTACTGCATGGAAACCGGTGGACACAAATGGCCCCTCTTCCTGCCACGCCCACACTCTCCATCCATACTCCCCAGGGCAAAAATGGCTATAAATGTGGGACGTGGAAGACTGGGAGGCTACAGGCAAGTGAACACCCGTCTGTGGAGGCCGCAAGACCGTCCCCTCATCACCTCCAAGTAGGTTAGCTTAGTATCCTCCTCCAGGACTGACCTGTGACATCCAGGTGGAAGGAGACCCTCTGGCCCCCGGCCTCGCAGCTGTACTCCCCCGCATCTGCCTTGCCAGCCTGCTGCACCACCAGCCGCCGCCCTCGGCCCGTGGCCTCCACACGCACTTTCGAGCTCAAACTCAGCTTCTTTCCATCCTTGTACCACGTCACCTCCGTCTGGGCCTGGGCCACCTCGCAGCTCAGCGTGGCACTGGCCCCCGCCACGGCCTGCACTTCACTGTGTGTCGGCTGCTCCTTGGCAAATACCACCTTGGGCTCTGGGGACAGGGAGGGATACACGGGTCAAGGACACCATCTCAGTCAGGAAGCCAGCCCCGGACAAAGGAGAGGGAAGTGGGGAGCCATGGAACGGGCGAGTGCAAGGGGTGCGGAGGTGGGGCGGGGGCCAAGCTGGAGACTTCTCCAGGCTCTCCACCAGCCGTGTGCCCTGCAGAGGTCCCCCTGCCTTTCTCAGTGACAAGTAACACAAGTGATTCATTCTCCCCCAGGTCCGCGTGAGCTGGTCCAGGGGTTGGGGGGGTGGGGGGAGGGTGTGCTTTTGGAAGAGACTTTTCCCCTGCTCGTGGCATCTCTGGGGTCACACGCATGTGTTCCCAAACCTTCCCAGATAGGGCCAGTCTTTTCCATATGCCTCAGCAGGGAACATTGTACCTGCAGTCCATGGAAATCACTGAGGCTCGGTGCCCTGGCCTACACCTAGTATGGTCAACTTGTGGCAATCTGGTGGGAGTGCTGGCACCTCCTCCGTGGTTTTCTTTTCCATTGTCTGAGGAATAAAGAAGCTGAGCACCTTTCCCAGAATGACTGGCGTCCCCATTACTCTTGTTCTTCCTGGTGCCACTATTCAAATTTTTGCCCACTCACCAACAGTAGGCTCTCTCTTCTTTCCATCTCAGGGCACTCTTTATGCATTGAAATACTAGAGAAGGACAGATTGCTAGCTTTCAAGGTTATTCCCAGCTGTGGGACTCCCATTTTCACTATGTGATCGAATTCTCTGATGAATCAGTTTTTCCCTTCAATAGTGTCACCCATGTCCATTCACGCTTTCAGTTTGGAGCATTTGTGTTCCATTTAAGAAATCTTCCTTTACCTTCGGTCTTTAACGAAACCACGGTATCACCGGACTGTCTTTTGGTTTGTACCTTTTAACACTAAGGTTTCTAACCCAGCACAAGTGTACTTTTGTGTGTGCTGTGAATTGTCAGTACAGTTTAATTTTTCCTTATGGGTAAGTGGTCCAAGCACTATTTATGAAGACAACATCCCTCCTCGACTTCTCAACACAGACAGCACAGCAACAGACGAAATTGTGGCGGCAGGGAGGGGGCTGCAAGATGGGCGGAGGGGGGATTTCTCCGTGGTGGTACAGGAAACCACTGCTGCAAGGAGCTATTTCTGACCTCACTACTACGTTCCTCTGATGCAGTAAATATCGCCGCACTGGGATCCCCTTATGTTGAAAACTATATAGCCTCACAATCGTTCTTGACAACGGCTCCCAGGAAGGGCTCCCACCGCGCTTCTGCAAGCAAATAGCACATTGGCTGTACCTTGCCTTTGGAATCTGCCTGCTATTCTACCACCCGACCACCCAAAATACAAATTTGCTTAGATTTTCATTGTTAATCAACATCTCTGATTTTTCTCCTCAGATTACTGTCCGTCGATGGAAACCTCTGACTCTCTCTCAAGAATGTGTACTAATTTCCCCACATAGTCTCGTAGCAACTTTTATCAGACCTGGAATTACAAACATGATACAATTGTGCCCATTTAACTCTTTCACTAATGCCACGGGGAATACTGACCCGCAGCATCCAAACTGTTTGAAGACAAAGGCAAAATCCTATTGAATTGAAGATCACCCTAAACAGCCCAGAGGACTCTGTTCCAATCCTCCTTTCTTCCTCCCTTTGCAAGGTCATGACAACATACTTGGCCTATCTTCTGCTGCCTACAGGCAACCGGAGCTTCCCTATTCAGGAAATTGAAGGAAGGGCGTTGCAGAAACCTCAAATCTGATCATCAAAAATTCACTCCTAAGATAATTGCAAGCGGGACTGGTGGGCCAACATCTCCACTAATCTGCGATCAATGAAATTGAAACCCCATCTGGCAACCCAAGACCTTGCATGAGCCATGAGGTAGGTGTCAGGAAAGAAGTACCAGGGGAGGAAAGTCACATATCCCCAGGCCTACCACAGACCCCAAGCATTAGGGAGAGCCAGGGTCCCGATACCAGAAACAACAGGAAGTCTCTGGGTAGGTGCTAAGACACTGTGACTGGGCCTTACCGCATGTAAACAGGTGGACACAAATGGCCCCTCTTCCTTCCACGCCCACATTCTCCATCCATTCTCCCCCGGGGAAAAATAGCTATAAATGTGGGACGTGGAAGACTGGGAGGCTACTGGCGAGTGAACACCCGTCTGTGGAGGCCGCAAGACCGTCCCCTCATCACCTCCAAATACACTAGCTTAGTATCCTCCTCCAGGACTGACCTGTGACATCCAGGTGGAAGGAGACCCTCTGGCCCCCGGCCTCGCAGCCGTACTCCCCGGCGTCTGCCTTGCCCGCCTGCTGCACCACCAGCCGCCGCCCTCGGCCCGTGGCCTCCACACGCACTTTCGAGCTCGAACTCAGCTTCTTTCCATCCTTGTACCATGTCACCTCCGTCTGGGCCTGGGCCACCTCGCAGCTCAGTGTGGCACTGGTCCCCGCCACGGCCTGCACTTCACTGCGTGCCGGCTGCTCCTTGGCAAACACCTCCTTGGGCTCTGGGGACAGGGAGGGATACACGGGTCAAGGACACCATCTCAGTCAGGAAAGCAGCCCTGGGCAAAAGAGACCTGCGTGGGGAGCCGTGGGCCAGGCGGGTGCGAGGGGTGCGGAGGTGGGGCAGGGGCCAAGCTGGAGACTTCTCCAGGCTCTGCACCAGCCGTGTGCCCCGCAGAAGGCCCCCTGCCTTTCTCAGCGACAAGTAACACAAGTGACGCATTCTCCCCTTGGTCTGCGTGAGTTGGTCCGGGGAGTGGGGAGGTGGGGGGAGGGTGTGCCTTTGGAAGAGAATTCTCCCCTGCTCATGGCATCTGTGGGATCACACGCAAGTGTTCCCAATCCTTCCCAGGTGGGGCCACAGTCTTCTCCATACACCTAAGCAAGGAACTTTGCATCTGCAGTCCATGGAAATCAGTGAGGTTTAGGGCCCTGGCCTACACTTAGTATGGTCAACTTGTGGCAATCTTGGGGGAGTGCTGGCACCTCCCCATGGCTTTCCTTTCCATTGTCTGAGGAATAAAGAAGCTGAGCTCCTTTCCCCAAATGACTGGGGTCTCCATTACTCTTTTTTCTTCCTGGTGACACTATTCAAATTTTTGCCCACTCACCAATAGTAGGCTCTCTGTTCTCTCCATCTCTAGGCACTCTTTATGCATTGAAATACTAGAGAAGGAAAGATTGCTAGCTTTCAAGGTTATTCCTAACTGTGGGACTCACATTTTCACTGTGTGATCAAGTCCTCTGATGAATCAAAATTTTTCCCTTCAATAGTTTCAGCGATGTCCATTTCAGCCCTTTCAGTTTAGAGCATTTGTGTTCTATTTACAAATGTTTCCTTACCTAAGTCTTTAAAGAAACCACAGTATCATCAGTGGGGTTTTTTGTTTTTACCTTTACACTGGGTTTCTACCCCACCACGAGTTCACTTTTCTGTGTTGTGGGAATTACTAGTACGATTTAAGTTTTTCGTATTGTTACTTGGTACAAGCATCTGATGGGGATACTCTGATAAACTTCCTCTTTGCACAATTCTTCTAGGACAGAAACTGTGGGGTCATTATGGGTGCATTCCTCATCCCTCCTAGATGAGGCCAGAGTCTTTTCCCACAGGAAAGTGCAGGGCATGTTCTCATCTGCAGTGAATGAGGTTTGCTGAAGTGCTACCCTCACCTACTCTCATTGTCAGCAGTCTGGTGGGAGTGAAATGTACCTCCTGTGGCACTCTTTTGCATTTTTTGTGATGATTCAAAATAAAGACCCATTTCTGATGTTTTTGGTCATCAGTGTTTGCTCTTCTGTGGTGTCACTGTTCAACGTTTTTGCCCTATTTTTAATAGCACTGTCTGCCATTTGTATGTTCACTTTAAGGACATTTTTATACATACGAATGCTAGGCACTGACAAGTGTTTGTGTTCTAAATGTCTTCCACATCTGTGTGGTTTGCCTTTTCAGTACTTCATGCTATCTTCTGATGAATCTATCAATACATATTTAGTTTTAAGGTAGTCAAATATGTCAAATTTTTTTCATTATGATTAGTGCACTTGTATTTTACGAAGTCATTCTTTGGGACTTCCTTGGTGGTATAGTGGTTAAGAATCCACCTGCCAATGCAGGGGACACAGGTTCGAGCCCTGGTCCGGGAAGACCCCACATGCCACAGAGCAACTAAGCCCGTGCACCACAACTGCTGAGCCTGCTCTCTAGAGCCCGTGAGCCACAACTACTGAGCCTGAGAGTCACAACTACTGAAGCCTGCACACCTAGAGCCCATGCTAAACAACAAGAGAAGCCACCACAGTGAGAAGCCCGCACACCACAGTGAAGAGTAGCCCCAGCTCGCCGCAACTAGAGAAAGCCTGCATAGAGCAACGAAGACAAAAATAATAAATAAAATTTTTCTTAATCATTTATTTTAAAAAAGAAAGAAATCATTCTTTAGTCTGAGGTAATTAAAACCATCTATGTTATCATCTAAGGGTTTTATGATTTTCCCTTCTATTCTGTGGTGTTTAACCCAACATGAGTTGACCATGGGGGATATGAATTACTGGCCTAATCGTTTTCCTATATGGTTAAATGGTTTAAGTGTCATTTATTAAAACCATGTTGTCTCTACTCCTTGCATGATTCCACATTTTTTTTAAGAAAAAGGAGCAGGGGAATGTGGGCATCCATTCATGTGCAGATTTGTGTCGGAGATCACTACTCTGGTCCTTTGGTCTGTGTATCTATCCTTGCAATGAGACACTATTGTATTCATTACTGTAGCTTTATAACAATCTTGATATTGGTATAGCAAATAACTCACTTTTTGCTCTTCTTCAATAGTGTATTGACTGTACATGGTCTTAGCAATTTACTTCTGAATTTCCACAACCCCCACTAAACAAACATTTGTTTGGATTTTAATTGGTATTGAACATTTTTTATTCTTCCCTGGATTTCTACCCAACTATTTAGAACTTCTTTACTGTCTCTCAAAACATTTTTAATAATTCCCCCCCACACACAGAGCTTCTCACCACCCTTTATTAGACTTGGAATTAGAAAATGATTCTTTTGATGCTATTGTAACTCTTTTAAAAATTTCATTTTCCAGATGTTTGTTGCTACTATGTAGCCGTAGAAGTGTTTTCTTCATATTGATTTTTTTACATGGTAATCATTCTCAGCTATCTTATTAAGTCTCATAATTTATCCTTTGGATTAATCATATTATCCATGAATTCAACTTTTGTTTCTTCACACGTTTCTGTCTTTTACTTTCTTTTCCTCCTATCTCTGTTGTACAATGTTGATTAAAAGCAGTAACAGTTGGCTTCCTTGTCTGGTTCGCTATCTCACAGACAAACTTTCAAACTTTCACTTTTTTGTGTGCAGATTAGCTGGTTTGTCTGCAGCATCATTTATCAGATTACAAACTGTTTTATTTATAATTTGTTAAGAATTTTATGTCATGAATTGATGCCAACTTTATTAAACTTTTCTTCTGTATTTATAATGCCAAATCTTACCAAATACTTTATTCTGCATGTCATGAACAGATTGCTTTGCTAATGTTTCTAGTGTTTGAACAGCCTTGCATTTCTGGACTATGACTTTTATCACGGTGTATTACCAATTTTCCTCTTAATATATTGTTAAATTTATTTTGATAATATTTTGTTTCAGATATTGGCCTTGATATCCATAATAGGTGGTCTGTAATTTTAATTCTTACAATTTTTTTGTCAGATATTTGTATCAATGTTATGCTATCTACATGAAACAAATCAGAGACTGTTTATCTCCTTTTTCTATTTTCTAGAAGAATATCCATGAACATGGGTTTTCTTTCCAAAGTATTTCATATAATTTACCAGTGGAACTACTGGGCTTAGATCTTTCTCTATGAGAAGAGTTATCATTATGGTTCCAATTATTTAAAAGATTATAGGACTGGGCTTCCCTGGTGGCGCAGTGGTTAAGAGTCTGCCTGCCGATACAGGGGACATGGGTTCGTGCCCCGGTCTGGGAAGATCCCACATGCCGCGGAGCGGCTAGGCCCGTGAGCCATGGCCGCTGAGCCTGCGCGTCCGGAGCCTGTGCTCCGCAATGGGAGAGGCCACAGCAGTGAGAGGCCCACGTACCGCAAAAAAAAAAAAGATTATAGGACTACTTGAGTTGTTGAATGTTTCTTGTGTCACTTTTTATATAGTTTTCTAAGAATCTGATCAATTTGTCAAAACTTTCACACTTATTGCCATGAAAAAATATTGTCATATTCTTCTAAAATACCATTCTTAAAAGATATATACATGCTGGTATAGGAGAAGCTACTATTCCTCTCCAAGTCTAAATCTATAAATCAGACTCCATGGGGAATTCTGACATAGAATGTTCTAACAGAAAACAAAAGGAAATCAGTATCTGCTTTGAAAAGAGAATTGCAGACCTCACATGTGCATATCTCAGGCACGTATCAACCAACCCTCTGGTCTCTGTTTACTCTGCACACATATTGCAAGGAAAATGGATCTAGATTTTGTTACATGTAGATGCACAGATAACTTCTATATCCATGTGCAAGGAAGAAAGAGTGTTCAGAACACCTAAAACTTTGATAATCCATAGTTCAGTCTTGAGATAAATCCAAGTATGACTGTGTGGCAGAAATTTCCCCTTGTCCTGGCTTAATGAAATTCAAACATCTCTCCCTAGTGTGAACCCACATGCGTTGCTAGGTGACGGCATCTAGGAGCTGTCAGGACATCCAGGAGGAGCAAATTCACATACCCACAGTTAAAAGACATCTGGCCTACCTCAGACCCCAAGTGCAAGACAGAACCAGAGTCCCAGACACCAAGGAATACCCAGAAGGTTCTGGGCAGATGCTGGGAACTGAAGACTGTGCATTACTGTGTAGAAACACCACTCAGGGTTTATAGGAACACCATTATCCCTTCTGTTCACAGCCTACCCATCCAGCCTCCCTTGGTCCAGCCATGGGTATGAAAATGGGAGGTGGGAGGACGGAAGGCTAAATGAGATGAAGTCTAGTGGGAAGATCATCGGGTCTGTTGGGGGATGCAAGCCAGTCCCATCACCTCCACACAAGGCTAAGTTACTACCTCCAAGGACTGACCTGTGACATCCAGGTGGAAGGAGACCTTCTGGCCCCCGGCCTCGCAGCTGTACTCCCCGGCGTCTGCCTTGCCCACCTGCTGCACCACCAGCCTCCGGGTGCAGCCCTTGGCCTCCACATGCACTTTTGAGCTCGAATTCAGCTTCTTCCTGTTCTTGTACCACATCACCTCTGTCTGGGCCTGGGCCACCTCGCAGCTCAGTGTGGTGCTGGCCCCCACCACGGCCTGCACCTCTTTATGTGCTGGCTGTCCCTTGATAAACACCACAGAGGACTCTGGGCACAGAAAGGGATACACAGTGTCAGAGACACAAAGCTGATACCAGCCTGTGAGACCAAAACTTAAGAGTTCAGTAAAGTTTCTCCTTGGAGCCAGTGATGCCATGTGCCCAGGAAGGTGTAGAGTTGTGTTTACAAACAAATATCTCAAGTGTACATTTTGGTGATGTTCTGACACAAGGTCAATTCCTAAGGCTAGAAGAAAGTGGCCAAAGTTATTCTAGCATCTGTCACAGCTAGTTCATTGTCTTTCCCATGTGACAGTCACCTCTGGCAGGCAGGTTGGGTTGTGTGCACTTGTATCCCCTATATCTATAAATACATATAGGATCTCAGAGAGTCCATGCTGTATATGCATTCATTCATTCATTCATTCAATCACTGATGCAACTAATGTCAGTGGAGGGCCCATTATCTGCAGGCACTATGGTGGTGCTGGGAATGTTATACCATAGCTGGAAACGTGAGTAACACAGTCTCTGTTCTTACAGATCTTACCTTCTACTGAGGAAAAACAAACAAACATGACAATGATTTAATGCTACGGTCAATGCTGTGATGAAATAAGAGTGATGTGCTAGAGAGAAGGACTGACAGTGACTTAGATTTGGTGGTCAGAGAAAATCTTGGTAAGGAGTAATGTTTAGGTGAAGTGCTAAATGATAAAAGGGAGGCAGCTTTGATGAAAGCTGAGGGGAGTCATTCTAACGGAGATGAGAGCTAGGGCCAGGGCTCTCCTAGAAGGATAGATGTGAAGTGAGTGAGGAAGGTAAAAGGGAACTGCACTTTTGGAACCACACTGGGCATCTGATTTTCTCCTCTGGACACTGCTGTTCCTTAGTACAGCATGACACTAAAAGGCATAGGGCTGCTACTACGAAACAGGAAACCTGGTCAGGCTATGTATACCTTGTGTAAGCAGAAAGATAGTTAGAGATTGAGGAGCCAAGCCTCCATGAAAAAGAGATCTTGTAGAATTGAGCCCCACACTCAGCCACATTCCCCTCAAGATGTTTGATGAGCTCCACAACTGCATGGTCCAGGAGACTACGAAGCCAAGCAGAAAACCTCTGAAAACTATAGCAGACTTTTTAGCACCTTGCATTACCAGAGAGACAAAGATTAGAGTTGAGTGTCTGCCTGAAAAGAGACCCCCCTCCATACCCCAAGTCTCTGTAGAAATCCTTGGAGGACTATGCCCAGGAATGGGGGCAAACCAGAGATAGATGACCCTGATCAAAACTGTAATGCAGCATTGAGTGAGTGCAGTCCTTGAATAGACTAAAGTTCTTAGTTGTTCTCTCCCTCCCTAGCAAAGGAAATACTGACCCTCTGTCTGAAGTAAGATAACATCATCCATATTCAAAAAGTTTTCTCAAACGATGTCTGACAGTCAACTGAAAATTCACTGGCATGTCAAGGACAAGAGTGAATAGAAATCCAAAAAAAAGCAATATCAGATGATCAGACCAGGATATAACCATGATAATACTTCTTTAATGTGAAAGAAAAGAAAATATATCAAATACAAAAATTTTACTACAGAGTCTAGAATCTATAGAATCTATAAGAAATTAAACAAATGGAAATTATGAAACTGGAAAATACAATAACTGAAAGTAAACACACTATAAATGGGTTTGACAACAGATTAGATATAGAAGAATAGAAAATTAGTGGATTGGAAGACAGATCTAAAGAAAATATCCAGACTAAAGCAGAGAGAGAAAAAAAATTAAGAGGTGGAGAGAAAGAGAGATACATATGAGACATGTGAGAAACCACACTCTATGGTTGAGGAAAGACAAAACTCCACAGACTCAAAATGCTCTGCAACCCTAACCAGGATGAATACAAAGAAAATCACACTTAGATTCATCAATGTAAACTGCTGAAAATCAAAATCAAACACAATACCTTAAAAACAACAGGAAAAGAAAAAAATGACCCTTGAGGGAACATAATATATATGACAGTAGATATTCCAAAAAAATACATGGAATCTGGAAGACAGTGGAATAGTCTCTTAAAAAAATTTTTTTTAAATATGGGCAGGGGATTGTTAAACTGTAATTTGATAACCAGAGAAAATAGCCCTCAGAATATTGGGCCTAAATCCTGGCTCTGTAATTCTCTGGCTATGTGAACTTTGGCAAGTTATGGAATTTCCTTGTGCCTTATCTTAAAATGGGAATAATCAGAATTCCTCTTCCCAAGGTGGTTGTGAAGTTTAGACAAGTAAAAAGACAAGAATCACTTCATAAAATCTGGCCCTTGGCATGTAATTAATACCCGCTAGCTGCTATGTGGTAAGTTTTGTGAGAAAACACACTTTTAGGTGGCATGACCACACACCCCTACTCCCTAATAATTAAGCTGAGGAACATAAGAAGGACCTCAAGGATCCCACCTGTGATGTTGAGGTGGAAGGAGATCTTTCAGCCCCTGGCCTCTCAGCTGTATTCACCCAGCATCTACCTCGCCTACCTGATGCGCCACCAGCCTCGGGGTGCAGCCCTTCCTTGGCCTCCACACACACTTTTGAGCTTGAACTCAGTTTCTTTCCCTCCTTGAACCATATCACCTCTGTCTGGGCCAGGGCTACCTCACAGCTTAGCATGGTGTTCACCCCCACCTCAGCCTGCACTTCCCTGCATGCTGGATGCTCCTTGGCAAATATCAGTGTGGCCTCTGGGGACAGGGAGGAAGACGAGACAATCAAATTTCTAGAATTGGATGAGGGCCCACCTTTTGGATCTCAAAACCATGATGCCTTGGCCACAAGCCAGTCCTATTCCTAGCTTTCTCAACACAGAGAACTTCACACTCAGAAGGTGTACAAAGCAGGGAACAGGTTAGTTCTCAGACTCTGAAGGCTCCCAGTTCAATAATTTTCACACTGGTATATGTTACAGTTCAGGCTCTGGCATCTACTTAGCACCTATGATCTCATAATTACCCTAACAAAGAGAGGCATAATTTGTGGCTGGCATATCACAGCATTGGTATTTTCAGGGAGAATTTCTTATACCATGTCACCAAGAACAGGCAATACCCCTGAGTCACAGGAACATTAATATGTTAATGCAGTCTACAACTTCTAGCAGGCCAGTCACCATTAGTGTAATCAAATCCTTGGCCTTGGGAATCAGATGCTGCTTTTTATTAACTTACTCTATTTGCTTGACATCACATTACTCTAGAACAGAGGTCCCCAATCCCCGGGTCACAAACCAATACCAGTCCACAGCCTGTTAGGAGCTGGGCCTCACAGCAGGAGGTGAGCAGTGGGTGAGCAAGCAAAGCATCATCTGCTGCTCCCCATTTCTTCCCATTGCTCCCCATCACTCACATTACCACCTGAACCATCCCCCCATTGCTTGCATTACCGCCTGAACCATCACCTGCATTACCACCTGAACCATCCCCCATAGCTCACATTACTGCTTGAACCATCCCCCCTCCCTGGTCTGTGGAAAAATTATCTTCCACAGAACTGGTCCCTGGTGCAAATAAGGTAGGGAACCACGCTCTAGAACCCATTCTACTACTCTAGACTTGATTTTCTTCTTTAAAAAGTATATTCATTGGTAATTCTTTCAGTGAGATTTTATGAATGATAAATTCTCTCCATTTACTCTCTGAAAATGTCTGTATTTCACTTAATTTTGAATGATAGTTTAGCTGGATACAGAATTCTAGATCAACAGTTATTTTCCCTCAGTGCTTTGGAGACTATACCATCTTTTCTGTGCTCTTCATTGCTGCTGAAAAATCTACAGGAAGAATAACTATCATCCCATTAATCTTTTTTCCCTTTGGAGGTTAAGATCTCCTCTTGGTTTTTGGCCTTCTGGAATTCACTAGCTGTGACTTTTTTTTTTTTTTTACAATTCCCATTATTTCTTATGAATCTTGAAGTTTAGGATTCATGTCTTTTACCATTTCTTAAATTTCTCCGCATTATTTCTTTCATTATTTCATCTTCCTCATTATCTCTAGTCTCTCCTAGAAGTCCTTTTAGACATACGTGTGGCCTTCTACTTCTCTTCTCTATGTCTGTCATTATCTCTTATTTTTTACCTCTTTGTGATTCATCCTGAGTAATTTTCTCAGATCTATCTTCCAATTCAATAATTCTATCTTCAGCTATGTCTAATTTGCTGTTTATCCCTCCACTGAATTGTTATTACAAAAGTTGTGTTTCTTATTCAAGAAGTTTCATTTGATTCTTTAAATCTGCCTGTTCTTTTTCCTAGTATTTCACTTTTTCTTACATTTTCTAGTCTTCCATACATATCTTTAATCATTTTAAGTAGACTTATTTGACATACTCTTTCAGATTGTTTTTCTATCATCTGAAGTTCCTGAGTGGAACTTCTGATCTTCTAATATTGCTCTTGTTTGTAAGTTCCAACTCTCATTTATATTGGATCATTCTTCTGGTGCTTAGATAATTCCTTTTATTTCTTATATGACTTAAAATACAAATGCATAAACAATAATTATAAAACTATAAAGTTAACAGACACACTATGTATGAAGACATAACTTGTGACATTAACAACATTCAGCTTGGGGCACAACCTGTAAAGAAGCAGAGTTTTTCTATTGAAACTAAGATGATATAAGTTCAAACTTGATTATTACAAAGTTAGATGTTAATGACAATCCCCAGGGTAATCACTAAGAAAAAATGAATGTACATATACATAAAGAAATGAGAAAGTAACAAAAATGGCACACTAGAAAAAATAAATTAATCATAAATGACAATAATGGAGAAAATAATGGCAAAAAGATATGACATATAAGAAACAAAGAGTAAAATAGCAGAAGGAAATACTTCCTTATAAGAATTAACTTAATACAAAATGAATTTTTAAAATGCTGTCTACAGGAGATTCACTTTAGATCCAAAGATACAAATAGGTTGAAAGTGAAAAGATACTCCATACAAATAGCAATCAATAGAGACCTGAGGTGGCTATACTGTC
Organism: Neophocaena asiaeorientalis asiaeorientalis; assembly: GCF_003031525.2. Lineage (NCBI taxonomy): Eukaryota > Metazoa > Chordata > Mammalia > Artiodactyla > Phocoenidae > Neophocaena > Neophocaena asiaeorientalis. Next base: position 2,339,185 of record NW_020172287.1, on the reverse strand, counting down.
AAACAAAAGGAAAAAAACATTACAAGACATTATATTTAATATATACAGATATAGATTAAGGATGTTATATATTGATTAAAAGGGTCAATTCATCAAGAAGATATCACAACCACAAACATAAGCACAACTAACAGGAGAGCTCCAAAATATATGAAACGAAAACTAAAAATTAAAGGGAGAAATAGACAGTTCTCCAAGAATAGTCAGAGACTTCAGTACCCTACTTTCAATAATGGATAGAACAACCAGACAGATCAATAAGGAAATAGGACATGAATAACACTATACAAGAAACTAGACCTAACTGACTTACAGAGGACACTTCACCCAACACCAACAGAAGACACATTTTACTCAAGCACATATGGAACATCCTCTAACACAGACCACATGTTAGGCCATAAAACAAGTCTCAATAAATCTAAAAAGACTGAAAGCATACAAAGAATCTTTTTGACTATGATGGAATGAAACTAGACAGCAATACTAGAAAGAAAACTGGAAAATTCAAAAGTATGTCAAAATTAAACAACACACTCAAAGGAGAATTACAAGGAAAATTAGAAAATATTTTGAGATAAATGAAAATGAAAACACAGCATACCAAAACTTATGAGGTGCAGTGAAAGCAGTGCTCAGTTTCCTGCCATCCATAGCTATAAGTTATAAGCCTATTTTTAAAAGAAGATCACAAATCAATAACCTAACTTCATACCTTAAGAAACAAGAAAAAGATTAAGTTAAACCCAAACTTAGAACAATGAAGAAAATAAAGATTAGAGCATAGATAAGTGAAATGGAGAACACAAAAGCAATAGAAAGAATCAAGGAAACCAAAAGGTGGTTCTTTGAAAAGATCAACAAACTTGACAAAATATTAGCTAGACTGACCAAGAAAAAAGATAGAAGACTCAAATTATTAAAATCAGGAAAAAAAAAACTGGGGACATCAATAAAGACCTTACCAAAAAAAAAAAAAAAAGGATTAAAAGAGAATACTATGAACAACTGCACACCAACTAGATAACTAGATGAAATGGGGAAATTCCTAGAAACACATAAACTATCAAAACTAACACAAGAATAAATGGAAAAACATCTGAATAGACCTATAACAAGTAAAGAGATTTAATCAGTAATCAAAAACAAAATGAGAGGCATCCAGACTGGAAATGAAGTAAAACTACCTGCAGATGACATGATTTGTATATAGAAAATCCTAAGGCATCCACAAAAGAACTAATAGAGTGAATAAATGAATTCGGAGAAGCTGCAGGATATTAGACCAATATACAAAAATCAATTCTATTTCCATACATTAGTAATGAACAATTTTAAAAAGAAATTAACAAAATTCCATTTACAGTAGCATCAAAAAGAATAAAATACTTAGCAACAAACTTAACAAAATAAGCACAATTCCTGCACACTAAAAACTATAAAACATAATTGAAAGAAATTTAAAAGACCAAAATAAATAGAAAGTCATCTCATATTGTGGATTAGGAGACTAAGACTGTTAAGATGGCAAAGAGGACTTCCCTGGTGGTCCAGTGGTTAAGACTCTGCACTTCCACCACAGGGGGCACGGGTGTGATCCCTGGTCAGGGAACTAAGATCCCACATGCCACATGGTGCAGCCAAAAAAATAAAATTAAAAAAGAAATCTGGGGCTTCCCTGGTGGTGCAGTGGTTGAGAGTCCGCCTGCTGATGCAGGGGACATGGGTTCAATCCCTGGTCCGAGAAGATCCCACTTCAGCACCACAACTACTGAAGCCTGCATGCCTACAGCCCGTGCTCCGCAACAAGAGAAGCCACTGCAATGAGAAGCCTGCGCACCCCAACGAAGGGTAGCCCCTGTTCACCACAACTAGAGAATGCCCACGTGCAGCAACAAAAACCCAGTGCAGCCAAAAATAAATAAATAAAATTTTAAAATAAAATAAAAAGATGGCAATATTCCCCAAATTGACCTACACATTTTGATGCGATCCCAATCAAAATACCAGCTGCCTTTTTTACAAAACTTAAAAAGATGATCCTAAAATTCATGTGGAAATGCAAGGGACCTCAAATAGCCAAATCAATGTTGAAAAAAAAGTTAAAGAATTCACATTCCCAATTTCAAAACATACCACAAAGCTACAATAATCAAGACTGTGGTAGACATATATATCAATGGAATAAAATTGAGAGTCCAGAAGTAAATACTTAATTAATGGTTAATTGACTTTCAACAAGGATGCCAAAAAAATTCAATGGGGAAAAATTCTTTTCAACAGATGGTGCTGGGACAACTGGATATCCAATGGAAAGGATGAAGTTGGACCCCTAACTCACACCATACACAAAAATTGTCACAAAATGGATCAAAGACCTAAATACAAGGGCTAAAACTGGAAAACTCTTAGAAGAAAACATAGGTGTCAATCTATTTGACCTTGGATTGGGCAACGATTTCTTAGATGTGACATCTAACACACAAGCAACCAAAGAAGATAAACTAGATTTCATCACAATTTTAAAACTTTTGTGCATCAAAGGGCACAATTAAGAAAGTGAATGGAAGAAACTATGTGCAAATCACATATCTGATAAGGCTATACTATACTATATATAGGATAAGGCTATACTATCCAGAATATATGAAGAACTCTTTCAACTGAGTAATAAAAAGATAAATAATTAAAAAACAAGCAAAGGATCTGAATAGACATTTCTCCAAAGAAGATACACAAATGGCCAAATACATATGAAAATATGCTCAACATCATTAGTCATCAGGGAAATACAAACCAAAACCACGATAAGATACTACCTCACATCCACCAGGATGGCTATAATCTGGTGGTTCCAGGCATCCCAGGGTTTGTGACTGAATCACCCCAATCTCTGCCTCCATTGCCATTGGCCATGTTCTCGTGTATCTGTATCGCGAATATCCCTCTTCTTTCTCTCAAAGGACACCTGTCATTGGAGTCAGGGCCCACCCTAATCCAGGGTCATCTCATCTTGTGATCCTTTGCTTGATGTTGTCTGCAGAGACCCCATTTCCAGTTAAGGCCACATTCTGAGTTTCCAGACAGACTTCAGGGGGACACAACACTGACGACTTGCCTAAGGTCACCTGTCTCTTAAGAGGCAGGAGTGAGGTCTGACCATGTTCACTCTGATCCCTCCACAGCCTGCCTCGAAGTCAGTGTCCAAAACCAGGGCACAGCCACCCTGATGTGGGCATGGGCCAGTGCCGCAGGACAGATCCCTCAGCAGAACCAGGCCAGCCACACCACCAGATGCCCACCTCTACCACCCTCAATGTTCCACTGCTGAAGCTGGAAGATTAAGACTCACTTTCCCAGGTGTCTGAGCAAGGAATGGCCATCGGACCCACACAGTACTAGGAGGCATAGGGAAAATCTGCTGTGGGCTCCTCAGAGAGCATCTGTTCTCTGAATAGAAGAAAGAGCAAGTGATACCCTGTGCTAGGTAGGACTGCCTCAAGATCCGTGCACCACCATATGCACGCACCTTCTCCAAGCTATTCCACCAAACACTAATCCAGGTGCTGCTGTGAAGGGATTCTGCAGAAGGAATGTAGGTCTCAGATCAGTTGACTATGAGTTCATTAACAAGGAGATTATCCTGGTTGGGCCTGACCTAATCAGGTGAGACCTTAGACAGGAGGGGGTTCTTCCTGGCCAAAGAGATTTGGAGCATAAGAGCGAATGGACATGAGGGGCCATGTGGCAAAGGACCTAAGAGCAGCCCCTGGCTGCCAGCCAGCCAGGAAATAGCCTTAGACCCAGAACCACGAGGAAATGAATTCTGCCAGCAACTTGGATGAGCTTGGAAAAGGACCCTGAGAGAACTCAGCCAGATGGCATATGGATTCCAGCCCTTGAGACCCTGAAAAGAGAATCCAGAATCCACATCTTGAATTCTGATCTATAGAACTGTGAACTAACAGATGGGCATTATTTTAAGCCACTGAGTTTTGTGATAATTTACTGCACAGCAGTGAAAAGGAAAAAAACAAACACACACACAATCCTTACATGTTCTTCCCACCTTGAACATGATGGCTGGAGCTAGGGAAGCCATCTTGTGACCATGAGGCAATAAGCTTTAGAAAGATCTTTATCTTATGCTCAAGAAAGCAAAGATCTAGACAGATAGAGCCTGTGTCCTTGTGGTAGATTGTTAGAAATTGTCCCCAATTAACCAGGGGACTCCTCATCAACAGTGAGGTCTACTTCTCCAACTCCTTAGAACTAGGCTGGCCTTATGTCTGGCTTTGTGCAGTAAAACACACAGAATGTAATATTCTGGGACTGGTGAAAACAAATCTTAACAAACCCTGTAGCATCTCCTAATCCCTAAAGGGAACCCAGCCAGAATATGAAGGAGCTCAGGCTACCCACATGGAGAAAGAGGCCTTGAGAATGAGATGTCACAAGGAGAGCATAGCCCCAGAGGAGAGAACAGCATGGTCCCAGACAGGAATCGGCCCAGACAACATCACTAGAAGAGAGAGGCCTGTCATCACAGCCAGCCCCCTGACTGGGACATCAGACACACAAATGAGGCCAGACTGGATCCTCCTGTCCCAGTCAACACCAGGTGGAGCAGAGATGAGCCACCCACGCTGAGCACTGCTTGAATTCCTGCCCACAGACTGTTCCATTGGGCCACTAAGTTCTGGGGTTATTTGTATAACTGATATGGGCCTGATGAGTCAGCTGAGCACTGCCGTCACCCGCAGTGAAAACAGGCCTGGTTCCTCCAGGCCTGTTCCTATGAAATGGTCAACTGACCTGTGACACCCCAGGCAGAAGGAGACCTTCTGCCCCTGGCCTCACAGCTGTACTCCCCAGCGTCCCTATTCCCCACCTGCTGCACCACCAGCTGCCGGGTGCAGCCCTTGGCCTCCACGCACACTTTTGAGCTCACACTCAGCTTCCTTCTCCATCCTTGTACCATGTCACCTCCGTCTGGGCCTGGGCCACCTCACAGCTCAGTGTGGCACTGGCCCCCACCTTGGCCTGTACCTCCCTGAGTGCTGGCTGCTCCTTGGCAAACATCGCTGAGGGCTCTGGCAACAGGGAGGGATACACAGCAGAGGCTCTGCCAAGGTGAGGTTTCCCAAGTCCTGGAGCCATGACAGAGCTTTGCTCTAGACCCCAGGCAGCCTTGGATCCCACCCCCCATGAGGATCCTTTGTGATGAGGTGCTGCACATGGAACCCTCCATGGGCACAGATGGTCCAGGTACCCCAACCCCTCCTGGGTGTGAAGGAAAGCAGCCTCAGAGCTCCATGATGGGCAGCCCAGCCCCAGTGCCTGTGCTCAGATGGAAGGAGGCATGGGCGGCATGGCAGAGACCCTTCTGAGGGCCAAGATGGGGCAGAACTGGACTTGGAGAATCTGCCAAGAGACCTCAATGGCTTCTAGAAAGAGCCAGGGCCTCAGATTCACCAAGATCCAAATCTGACCTTCCAAGGACACTTCCAGCACTTTCTAGGTCTGCTCTGCCTCATTTCCTCATCTTTAAAAAGAGGACAAGGGCTTTAAATTTCCTTCTTATCTTTTATTTTCCAGGCCTGCATTCTTCACCTATATATATTAGTTTCATGGGTCGTTTCTTCACCCAAATTCAGAAGTAACTGCCCCTACCCCCAAGTATTCTCAGAAGAAATGAAGGGAGAGACAGCTTGGCCTTGCAAGTGCTGCACAGCTGGATGCAGCCAGACCTGCTCCCCACACACCAAGCCTGGGAGGCAGTGCACTAACCACAGACATGCAACCGGAAGTCCACAGAGTCCTCGCCCACTTGGCACAAGTAGGTGCCCTCATCCTGCACGGTGACTGAGGTAGCCACCAGCTGGTGCTGTGTGCCCATGTCCTCCTGTGAGAAGTACTGGCAGGAGTGACCAAGCTCCACCCTATCCTTGTACCAGTGTACACACATGTGGGCCTCTGAAGTTTGGTATTCAAAGTGGGCTGAGCCCCCGGCCGTGGCGTCTACACAGCCACCAGCCATGTCCTTGTGCAAAAAAGGATGTAAGGCCTACAAGGGCACATGGGCAGGTCAGGGGGCCGACAGAGCCCTAACCACACACGTGCCCAGGCAGCTAGCAGAGGAAGGTGCTCAGGGCTTCAGGATCATGGGAGACACTGGCCCTCGCCCAAACCTCGGCCGCTTCAGAGACAGGGCCAGCCTCAGCTGCTGACTTTCAACCACCCAAGTGCCACCCGCTCATAGGAAGCTCCTCCCCTACTGAGCAGAGTGTCTGACACCTACCCTCCCAACGGGGTTGGTGGTGTCCCTGGTTCCCCACCCTACCCTCAGGGGGTCACCTGAGCCTGCCCGACCCCCTACCCTCGTCACAAGGTCAGCAGAGCTGCCCAGACTCCTGCCCTCCCCACATGGTCACCTGACTCCATCCCACCCCCCCCACTGTCTCCATAGCATAGGCTGAGCACCCCACACACACCCCTGCCCTCCCCACAGGGTCACCTGAGCCTATCTGACTCCCCACCCTCCTCAGGGGGTTGGCAGAGCCCCTGATCCCCCACCGTCCCCACGGGGACAGAGAACAGCGGCTCCTGCTACCCAGGTCCCCCAGAGCCTATCCAGAGCTGGGGGACAGAATGCGCGGCCCTGGCCATGGCGGCGGCCCAGGGAGGACATGAACACACACACACTGGTGTCACCTTGCACCAATAGTTGGTAGGTGATGCGGTCCCCGTGGCTGACACACTCATACAGGCCTGCGTCTTCTCGCTTCACGTCCCGCACTAGCAGTGCCCGCTGCCCGGCTGACGCCTGCACCTCATACTTGGGGCCTGGAGACAGTGCGTGTCCGTCCTTGAGCCACGTCACAGCTGCATCCTGGTCCGATAACTCGGCCAGGAGCTGGGCCTCGTCGTGCAGCCGGGCCAGCACCTCCCGTGCTGCCACTGCTGCTGCTGAACCCTTGGTCGTCAGCCCCAGGGCTGCTGGAAGTCACAGACAGGTGGAAAAAGGGGGTGTGGGTGAAGGGGGAAGTGGAACGAGGCAGAGTGAGCAGAGGGGGAAGAGCCAGATATGGTGGAGGGGAGTCAGAGAGGCAAGAAAGGCAGAGACAGGACAAGAAATGGCATAGAAGGAATCAACCAAGAGGGAGGAGGGGAGAAGGGGAAGGGAAGGGGGGCATACAGACAGAGAATTGAAGCTTGGCGCCATTGGGGACACTTTAGCCCCTCTTCCACTCACACCCGGTGACCTTGCACACCCCACCACCTGGCCCCACTTCATCCAGCAGCCCGCCTGCCCCAGGAGCAATGACAGATCTTCCGAGCCCTGAGACCCCAGGGACCCCATCCCGCCCCCACTCCTGGAGGAAATGGGGCTCAGAGGGGCCCCAGGGTCATGGGATGGGGTCCCCCTACCTCGGACCTCCATGCGGATGCTGCTCTCGATACCATTGGCCACGAACTTGAGCTCAGCCCCGTGCAGGCTGACAGGCACCAAGCGAATGGTGAGAGTGTGCCGGGTGCCATCACAGTGTATCGCATACACACTGCTGGCCTTCAGGGCCTGCCCGTCCAGGAACCACTCCCCTGCTGAGGCCGTAGTGAGGTCTACAGAGAAGGTCACCTCGCCGCCTTCCACGGCCTCTACCGCCTTCAGAGGTGTTTTCACAGCCAGCTGCGGGGCTGTGGGATGGGGGCTTCAGGAGGGAGCTGGGCCCCTGCCCTCCTCTCTTCCAATGCCCGGGCCCAAATAACCCCTGCTCTAGGAAGTCCACTGGACAAGCGCATGGAGACCACGAGCAAAAGTCAGATGCAGGGTGGAGTGAGGACAAGTTACAGCCACCCGAGATCCCCTTCAGATCCCACAAACCCAGTGTGGCAGGGCAGCTGTGTAGCCCAGTGCCCGGGGGCTGTTGGATACAGATAGGTTCCTGTGGGGCTTGAGTCCTGTCTTTGGGTCCCCTGGCCTTCCCACAAAAATGTCTTCAACAGCATCAGGACCCTGGGCCCACCCCACTACCGTAAAGAGGACCCATGAGTCACTCTGGCCTCTCCAAGGCTGGGCCACACTCTGGGTCTGGGTGATTCAGGGGCAGATGGCCCCACAGGTTGTTACCAGGGTGCCGGGGAGAACAGAACCTTCCACACTTACCCAGGTGTACAGTTCCCGGGAACTCGAGGTAGGGGCTGTGGCCAAAGCTGTTCACAGCTGACACCCTGAACTGGAACTCCCCCTCCTCGGCCACACCAGCCACAGTCAGCTGAGGCATAGCCACCCACTCGTCTTCATGGCACCGGCTCCAGGGGTAGGTGCCCACTCTCTTCTTCTCCACCAGGTAGCCATCGATAGCAACAGGGCGGTCCCCATGGGGTGGTGGTGACCAGCCAAGGGTCACGGAGCTCTCCGTCCTGGCCTTCACCACAGGGGCCTCAGGAGCACGCAGGAGCGGCCTTCTGGGGACTGAGCGGAGCACGGGCCCATGTCAACAACTGGGAACCCCCTCCCCAAGCCCTGGCTCCAAGGTCACAGTAGGATAAAGGGGTTGTCACAGAATTCCCAGCCCTCCCCAGGGGCACTGCCCTGGTGGTCTGAAATGGCCTCAGCCCAAGGGGACTGCCAGCCCAAGAGGACGTTGTGAGCCCATAACCCCAGTCTCAGCTCTGTGGCCATTTCTCTGTTTGCAGTGGAAAGAGTGCCCGGGCTTCAGGGGCCACCCTGAGCTGTCCACGTGGCCTGGAAAGGAACTCTTTCCAGTCCTCAGCCTTGACTCCATTGGGATCTTGGGCTGGATGATGGTTGAGGCAAGGCACAATGACCCTTCCAAAGGTGCTGAGACCCACGTTCAGGGTCCCTATCCCCAGCAAAGGGCTGACCCTGGGGGAGCCAATCTCAACACCAAAGCCACAGAAAGAGGACACACCCGCAATGTCACCCCCTACACGCCGTGCTTCTAGAACAACCTGCACTTTCCAATCTGGTTCACAGGGTGGGGGGCCACCAGGACTCCTACTTTGCAGATGCCTAGTGTGACCACAGTGGAGGAGGGTGTCAAACAAACCATGAGCCCCAGAGAACCACAGCTACAACCTAGGCATTCCCTGCCCCACACGGCGCTCCCCGCAACAGGCGACAACTCAGAGCAGGGCCCAGTGGACTGTGGGCAGTGTACCCTCTGTGTGACAGGTACTCCCTAGGCCCTTACCTGACACGCAGAACTGGGTGGACGTCCGGCAGCCCCCAGCCACAAAGGCCACCTCACCGGCATCGTCCAGGCTGCACTGGGAGACGGTCAGCGTGTGGCACGTGCCTTCGGCAGTAATGGCCACTCGGCCCCCGGCCACCACCTCCTTCTGGTTCCACAGCCAGTGGATGGGGCCCTCTGGCTTGGCCAGCTCCACACAGAACACGGCCGTGTCTCCCACTCGCCCAGCTGTCTTCCTCGGGAGCTTTCGAAGGAGGTTGCCTGGGGTGGGCAGAGGAGCAGTGGGGAAGGGGAGGGGGAAGGGCTGCAGCTGGTCAGAGAGACCCCTGTAGGCCTGTCCCCCCTTACCTCCTTCCCGCCCCTGTCCCCTGAGTGCCCACCCCACTCCTCCCTGACACACCCCTCACCTTGCACCGCCAGCTCGGCCACCGTGCGACTGCCCTCTGCCGTCTCGCAGATGTACACAGCATCGTCATCGGAGGTGACGTTGAGCACGGTCAGCCGGCGCTCAGCGCCTGCCTCCTCGATGAGGTACTTGGCACCGGCCCACAGCCGCGTCTCCTCCTTATACCACGCAGTCTCCATGGGCGGCTGTGGCACCTCACACTGGAACGTGGCCGACGCTTTCTCTGGCACCTCCAGGTCCTGCAGCCGCTTTCTGAAGGGCACCTTGGGCTCTGCGGAAAAAGAGCTCAGGTGAGTGGGGCGCGGAGAGGGAAGAGGGGCAGGCAGGAGGGGTGACGGAGGGGGCGGTCAGGGGGCGAGGAGGAGGGTGGGCGGAAGGAGGGGGGCAGGGTAAAGGGACGTGTAAGGCTGGGGTGGGGTAGGGAGCCAGGACAGGGGGTGGAGGGGCTTTGGGGGCAGAGGGTGGTGGGTGGGAGGGCAGAGGAGCTGTAAGGAGGGGACAGAAGGAGGTAGGGATATAGAAAAGGAGGGAGGACAGAGGAGAGGGAAGAGAACTTAAAGGAAAGAGCCCCCCGCCCAAAATATAAGGAGGAGTCTGGAAGAGAAAAGGAGAAATGAGGCAGGTGAAGCCACAGCAAGCAGCCCCACTGAGCAGGCCCCTAGGCTGGTCCTGGACAGGCAGGATGGGTTGGGTTCACACAGCAGTGAGGCCACTGGACAAGTACTGGCCTGCGGAATTGCTCAACTCCAGGAGTGCACTTTCGTGTGAAAAACGAGGAAACTGAGGCACACACACAAAGGTTGAAGCGCCCTGCTGGAGATCCTACAGCTGGTAAAAAGTGGAGGTGGGACTCCAACCACTTCAAGAGGCTGGTCTTAGGAAACAAGAGTAAACAGCCCTCCAGCAAATTCTGATGGTGTTGCCTACAGCTGCCCCGGTGCCCTGGGGGAGCCCCCAGACCTGGACATGAGCCTGCAAACTGACCCAGAACCACCTTCAAGCTGCACCCTGGTGCAGCCCCAGCCTGAGGCCTCCGACAGCGCAAGGTTTGTCCTTGCTCCTGCCCTCCTTCCAGCTCTGCCAGGGAGACTCCCTTAGCATCCTGTAGGAGGGGTGGAGAGCCTGGTCACCCTCAGCCTGGAGAGAACAGGCTCAGCCACTGGGCACCCTGACCATCTCCCAGAGGGAGGGGGTGTTAGTGACAAAGCACTTTGTTGTATACTCGTGTTACTCTCACGAAGACAATGGAACAGAACAGCGAGAGCTGCCAAGACCTCCAACCACGGATTCCTCTGCCAGACAGGCACAGGGTGGGGAGATGGCAGCAGCAGCCAACGCTGGAAGGAAAAGACAGGAGGCCTGGGGAGGAGCCTCTGCCTGTGCTCACTGCGCACAGTGACCTTGTGCCCGGCGCCAGGAGCTCACCTCGCACGACGACTAGCACGGAGCTGTAGGTCTGGCCCACGAGGTTGGACGCCGTGCAAGTATAGAGGCCACAGTCTGACTGCTTGCAGAAGAGGATCTTGAGCACGAAGTTCTCCTGTGCGTCCTCATACACCACGTGTCTCCGGCCCTCAGCCACCAGCTGCCCATCCTTCTTCCACACTATCTCAGGCTTGGGCTCACCCGTCACGAAGCAGCTGAGGCGCGCGTGCTTGCCCTCAGTCACCGTGCAGGTGCGCGTGCAGGCGCTGGGCGGCGAGGCCGGGGCGCCCTCGGTGCGCATGGCCTCGCGCCGCAGCTGCAGGTGCGCCAGGAGCATGGCTGTGGAGGCCCCAGGCGGGCAGTCTGTGTCTGTTTCCTTGTCCACTGAAAGTCCGGCGGCGGCACTAGCGGCGCCCAGCGGGTTCTCCGCGTGCACCGTGTAAGTGCCGCTGTCACGCGGCCGCGCAGCCAGGATGCGCAGCGCGCTCGCCTCGCCGCTCGCCTCCACGCGCACTCGGGGAGCGTCCAGCGCGCCCAGGCGCCGCCCATCCTTGGCCCAGCTCACAGACATCGGCGGCGAACCGCGCACGCGGCAGCGGAAGGTGGCCTCGGCTCCCTCGCGCACGCGGATGGACGTGGGCCGCAGCAGAAAGTGGGGTGCCTGCTCGGCGCACGCTGCCTCGGCGTCCACCTGCAGGCCGACCGCCGCGAAGGCTTCACCGATGGCGTTGCGCGCACGGCATACATACTGCCCGCTGTCACCCAGCGCCAGGTCCAAGATGGTGAGGCGGTACAGGTCGCCGTCCTGGGCCAGGCGGAAGCGAGTGCCCGCCTCCACCTGCTGCAGGTCCTTCTCCCAGCTGACCTGCGGCGTGGGGTTGCCCACGATCTGGCAGCTCAGTGTGGCGTCTTTGCCCACCGACACCACGAAGGCCTTGGGCCGGGTTAGGAAGCGAGGTGCACCGCTGAACGAGGAGTGATCCATGGTGGTGGGGGTGGGGGGAGGCGGGGGAACCTGCGAGTGGGGTGAGGGGGAAGGACAGAGTGGGGATGAGACCCTGCTGTGCTTAGAGCCCCCCGCCTTTTCCCCACGTGGCCACTTCACCTGTCCTGGAAAATCCAGCTTAATCCAGGGTAAAGCCCTCCACATGGCCCCTCTTCCCCATCCGGGTGCCGTCTCCCCTGACGCATCCCATCCCTGCAGGTAGCATCACCAGATGGTATGGTGGTCCAGAAGTGTCGATTTGCTTCTTTCTGGACCCACCCCCCCCAAATGGGCTCTTTTTCATTGGCAGGAGCATCTCCTCCCTCTTGTCCCAGCGCCAGGCCTGCTGCCCCAACTCGAGGTCCAGCTGAGCACCTGTCCCAGAACACCACACCAGCACCAAGCTTGCCCTCCTCCCTGTGCGGCATGTGCCACGCTGTACCTCATCACAAAGACCTTCCTTCCCTGTCCCACCTGGGCCACTCCACCTGCCAGTAGGTGTCCTGTCCCTTCCCCACACACTGTTGCTTCCTAGAGTCTGAAACTCCAACCTACCTAGTCTCCCCCAGTCACAGAGAGGCCACTCTCTGCACTCTGACAGGGCCTGGCTGTGGAAGCTCACAGTAAGTGCCCACTACTGGCCTGTCCCCTCTCTCTAAGGCACACCAGAGGTCACAGCTTCTTCACCCCAGCAGACTCTCGTACGAGCCATCTGTTTGGCATGTCCGTTTTGTTCCCCATCCTCCCACCTCGGTGACTTCCCCCACCCAAGCGTTTGGGTTCCACTGCAGGCTGTGTGCACAGCTGCCTAGCCCTCCTCACTGGGCATTCCACAACAGAGAGCCCTCTACACGGGGCCTGTCCCGCCTGAAGCTGTCCTGGGCCGGGTCACATCTCACCTCTCCTGGGATCCCCCTCCTCCTCTGGACCCCTGAGGGGGTGTGCTCATCAATGAGCAAAAAATGGGAATCCTGCAGCTTGTGGGGTGGGGGCTCCTCCAGCACACAGGGCTGCCCACCCCTCCTCACCCTGAGTGCCTGCTCCCTTCCCCCAGGAATTGGAATGGGGAGGGTCAGGGGCAGTCAGTCAATGGTGTGTCTGTGGAGAACAATCAGGGAATCCCCCAGAAAGAGGCAAGGAGTTCCAGGCTGAGAATGGGCAGGCCGGCTAGCCAGGCCCAACTGGGGTTCCTGCAGGTCACGTAGTCACGCTGCAGATCTTAGCTGAGGCTCCCCTGGCTGCGGCTCTGCCGACTGGACACCTTGCAGGGATGGGGCTGGCGCCATCAATGCCAAAGGCCCCAGGCTGACTCTGGCCTCTGCCCACTCCAGGTTGGGCACTGCTGGCCTCCAGCACAGGTGGGTGAGGTGAAACTGGGCCTTGCCTACACAGGGGCTTCTGTAAAGAGAGCCAACACAAATGGACCCCACTGGGCCCTGGGCTGTCCCCAGGTGCCTTAACTCTCTTCACCCCAAGAGCCGAGCCATCAGCATGGGCTGCCCACCATGGGACAAATGGGGCAACGTCCCCAGGCCCTCCAGCTCCCCATCCTGTGATTTAGGACCTAATCCCCTTAATCCCCTTCAAGGAGGTGAGCTGGGACCATCCTGCTGACTCACTGTGCAGTCAGCACCTCTGCCCCGCCCCCAGCTCCCCCACGGCCTGGCTGGGCTCTTGGCCTGGGAAGGACCTGGGCAGGTGGCCACCCGCCTCCATGGACACCCTCCTGGGCCTCAGCGTCCCTCTGTGGAAAGATTACTTTGACACCAGTTCCCCAGGGCCCTGAGTTCTGGGCTCTTCCCAGCACACCACCGCCTCCTGAATTACACAGTTGCTCTGTGGGTTCCCCAAGGCAGGACGTGGCATCCTCCCCCTGCCACACCCAGAGCAGCTGTGGGAGACAACTGTTCTGAGCTCATAAGTGAGTATATGCAGGGGGCAGGGGGCCAGTTCCACAGCTGGCAGCCTCTGGGGGCCAGGAGGACAGGGATGGGGAGGGAGGTCTCATCTCTGCACATGCTCAGGGGGAGCCAGCTCTCAGCAGGTGCAGAAGGGTGGGCAGAGACCCCAAGAACCTCTAAAGCCACCGGGGATGCGTTCCCTGTCTAGGGCCTATATGCCCCACCCTCACTGCGGCAGACCCATGGAGGTCTAAGGGGGCTCACCCAGACAAGACACCCCTTGACACCCCATACCAGGCAGGCATCCCCACTGGGCAGCAGGGCCAAGGCACCCCAAGGTATGCCCCAGGACTCTGGAGCTGCCTTCATTCAAGCTGAGTGTGGGGCAGTGACCACCCAAGGCCCCTCTGGGCACAGGGTCACCTGCAGTGTCCTCCCCCTGCCATGTTGGGGGCTGGGGCTACTGGAGCTGCAGCCACAAGGGAAGAACAGGAGGTGCAGGAGGAGACACTGGGCCAGGACCTCAACCCCAGCTTCTCAAGGAAGCCTCTTCCTCTCACAGATGCCCACCTGGGAAGGCAGTTCCCTGTGGACCCCACTCAGGCTCCTTAGCCCCTTGGAGGCCCCAGCTTGGCACCGGCAGGATCTTCACCCTGAGGCCAAGACCCTCCCCCCTTGCAAGCCTGCCAGGGAGCCTTGTGGCTGACCCATGCCACACCCACAGCCCCTCCACCCTTGCTTTTCCAGAACTTGGGGTCCTTGTGGGTCTTGGGCCATTTTCCAGATGAGTCCAGAGTGGGAAGTGGCTCACAGCCTCATAGCAGAACCTTGGGCGGCCCCCTCCCAGAAGGCCTGTCCCCCCAGTTTACCCCCAACCCTGTGGCCCCCACACCCTTCCAGAAAAGACTTCAAAGGGAAGCTCCCGCAGCCTGTGCCTTTCCCTGAGACCCCTGGGCCTTCCAGCTTCCTGAACTCCAGGGGAAATTCTTTCCTGGAGTCGTGTCACTGGCCCTCTGGCTGTCCCCTCCGCTGAGCCAACAGGCCCAAAATAGCCCCAGCTGTCAGCGGGCATCCATCTCAACAGAGCTGGGGGCAGGGCCAGCCAGACCCTCAGGGCACTGGGCAAAGGAGGAGGTGGGTGCTTCTGATGCCCCCCTCCTCCCCCAGCTGCTCCCTCCCCACATGAGGGTCTGGCTCAGCTCACCAATGGGGCAGGGGCTAGAATCCATGGCCCCAACCCCAGGAGCAGCACCGCCTGGCTGAAACCCTACCCCGGGTCCCTCCATCCCCCAGAGCCATGACCTTCAGCAGAGCCGTCCTCAGGGGCACTGCATGGCCCCCCACCCTGCTTGCTCTCTGCCTCCTCACCTGTCTCTACCAGGGGCACTGGGCAGCACCCAGGCGAGGTGCTCAGATGCTGGGGCAGGGGCTGCTGGGTCTCACCTCCCTCCGAGGGCCCAGGACCGACAAAGCTCCCACCCAGCAGCCCGCACTCCTGCCGGTCCTCAAACTGGAC
>NW_020172287.1:2296526-2323706 GCF_003031525.2 Neophocaena asiaeorientalis asiaeorientalis | reverse complement strand
CCCAAATAGCCTGGGTGTCACTGCCCCAGATTTGGTTTCACCCCTGGCCCCAGGGAAGCAAAGGGCAGAGGCTCGGGGCGGCTGGGGGAGGAGGAGGCCTGTGTGTTCCAGTAATGTTGCAGGTGGGGCAGGGGCCCCAACTCGTGAGGACCCCTGCTCAGACCAGCATCCTGGAGTGCAGGGAGGGAAGGAGAATGGGGGATCCATTACCACCCCCAGGAGCACCCAGGACCATCCCCCAGAGGGGAACAGAACCACCCCAAGATGACCAGTCACCTGAGAGTCCTGCAGCCTCTTGGTAGAGGCAAGCAGCTAGGAGCCCAGCACAGGTGCCCAAGGGTCGGCGCCCCTCCACCCTAACCACACATGCGACTGGGGTGGGTTCTTTATCCCTGGTCACTCCAGGCAGCACCTGGCCTGGCTGGGTGTCCATGGCATCTTTACATGGGAGTGAGGGTCCCTGACACCCCATCCTGAGACCTTCACTTCCCAGGGACTAGGGACCCAGCCCCAAGGGGTGGGCAGGCAGGACAGGGGCAGGTGGTGTGGGTGGCTTCACGTCCCAGGAGGGCTGCCCCCCATCCCCATGACTCCAGTGCGGCGACAAGGGTGAACGGGATGCCGGGCCCACCGAGGAGAGAAGGTGGGCTTCGCTTAGCAGGGGCCTAATGGGGAGCCAGAGAAGGCCGTCTGGTAAGAGTCCTGGGGCCTCTCTTGGGAAGAAGCTGACCCACCAGTGTTAGGCAGTGGGGGAGCTGCTCTCTGCCTACCATCACCCCCTGCTCCTGAGCCAGCACCAGGGCCTTATGTTCCTGCCCGGTACCCGCAGCCTGGCGGCTGAACCACGTCCTCAACCCATCTATGCCCTCTACACCCAGGCCTGTATCCAGTGGGAAAACCCAGGCTCTGAGCACAGAACAGTACCTGAGCTACCCAAAGTCTCAGTCAGCTCAGGCCACCAAAACAAAGACCACAGACTGGGGGACTTAAACATAGACACTTATTTTAGAGTTCTAGGGGCTGCAAGTTCGACATGAAGGTATTGGCAGGTTCCATGTTGGCTAACAGACTTTCTTTCTGGTAAACAGATGGCACATTCTCTGTGTCCCAACTTGGCAGAGAGAGTGAGCTCTGATGTCTCTTCCTCTTCTCATAAGGGCAATAATCCCACCATGGGGGCCAACCCCATAACTTCATGTAACTCCATTCATCATCCCCCTCCATCCCCCTCCCTGCCTGTGGTCCTCCACAGCTCACCCTCCTCCTCTTCTGTCCTCCCTCCCTGTCCTGTGATCTACCTCCATGCCTCAGCTGCTCTTAGGACCAGCCCGACTCCACTCTGCTTGCAGACAGATCCCTGGTCACCAGCTACAGCCAATGGACCTACACATCACTGTGCACTTGAAAGATGTCGGCTCTCCTGGGTGTTCTCCATCTCTGCAGAGAAGGTGCCTAGTGCCCAACCGATGTATTTTTCAACAATCCACATACTTGCAGCACCCCATGGAAACTGCATCGTCCACCCTCATCATCCTTGGCAGGGAGAGTGGATAACATCACCCACCAGGTCACCTTGGACTATGAGTCACCCACCTGTCAATCTGGGGGGACCACAGGCTTCAAGGGTCCTGGGCCCTATCTATCTTCTCTACCTGGCCTGAGACTCTTGTGCTAACATTCCCATGAGTAGAGTAAATGCAAAACCAAGTGGGTCCCCCAGGGTGTCTCAAATGTTATCAGGTACAAGTCCTGTGTGATCATGTCAAAAGTCTGTGGTTCCAGTGCAATTGTGAAGATGAAGTTGTATATTCTAGGGAGAAAGAGGGTTTTATTTCCCTTCTGAATGTTTTAAATGCTTGACCAGCTTGTGAATAACACAGATGAAGGAGATGCAAACTCCCATATGGAAAACAAACACACAATAACACTTTGCAGTGTTTCATATCAAGAGTTTATTGGATCTTCCCCAAAATGGTGTTTTTGAAAATTTTACTGCAGAGAGACCTGAGGTTCAGAGAAGTTAGAATGATTTGCTTATGTTTATACAAATGACAGTGCTTAACCAAGTTTCTCCTGAGAATAAATGACAAACAGCCTGTAAGACCAGGGAGATGTAACAACTCAATGTATCACCACAGCCTGCATAACATCCTGGAACAAAAAGGGGACATTAGGGCTTCCCTGGTGGCGCAGTGGTTGAGAACTCGCCTGCCGATGCAGAGGACATGGGTTCGTGCCCCGGTCTGGGAAGATCCCACATGCCGCGGAGCGGCTGGGCCCGTGAGCCATGACCGCTGAGCCTGCGCGTCCGGAGCCTGTGCTCCGCAACGGGAGAGGCTGCATCAGTGAGAGGCCCGCGTACCACAAAAAAAAGAAAAAAAGGGGGACATTAATGGGAAAGCTGGTGAAATCCAAATAAAGTCTGGAGTTTGGTTTTGAAAAATTGTGTAAATGGTTAAAAATTCCTTGGTGGGGGTATGGGGGCAGGGTGAAAAAGCAAAAAGTTTGAAGAGAGCTGACCAGGTGAAAATTCTGCACATATGTAGGTAGATAAGGGTTTTTAAACCATACTATTGCTTTTAGTGGAGAAACTTTGGAAAGAATTTAATGCCCACCTATATTATAATGGATAAAGAAATGATTGTGTCATTGGGCAATGTGTGCTACACATCAGTTTGAAAAATGAACTGGAATTGTATCCACAGGGCTAACTCTAAAAAACATAATGTCAGTAAATAAATTAAGTAATCAAATGAAAAAAAAAAACAATCCAAAGTCAGGAGCTCACATTTCCCCCGAGCCTCTGTTGGTCCCTGGTGTGCCCACCACCTCCCCTTGGCCACAAGAGGCTAAACCTGCAGTTGGAAGCTGAGGGAGGGGGAGGAGGGGCAGGTGGAGGGTCAGAGAGGAGCTGAGGCCAGAGCTAAGCAGGGGAGAAGAATGTGCCAGAAACACAAGGGAGGGAGGCCCTGCCAGGCAGGACAGCCTAGGTGAGTATTGCAGGACCTGCAGAGACCTCCCGGGGCCTTCGTCTGTCCACAGGACCTTTGGGACCCTGAGCTCAGAAGTGCAGACCCCGGAAACAGCCCCAGGATGTCCTCCCCATGGCAGGACTAGAAAGGGGCCCGGGGTTGAGGGGCCAGGAGGAAGAGAGGAACCCAAGGGATATCCTGGGCTGACTGCTGACCACCAGCTATGCAGACCGGCAGCGGGAGAGGCTAGCGACCGGGCCTGGCTCTGCACAGGTGATGGCCTCGCTCATCAGGTGGAAGTGGGGGGGCACCAAGGAGAGGGAGCTGGCTCTGGGCATACTGGGCTGGACGGGCCTCTGGGAGAAGGCGTCCGTGGGCCCCCAGGGACAAGGAGAGCTGGCACTGTGAGAGGCAAGGCCAGAGCTCCAGGGGCACTCACATCCAGAGGAGAGAGACCAAAGGGGTGAGGGGCTTATCAGCACCCCATTTGTCTTCCCATCCACATGGTGGACTGTCTCCTTTTGGATCTGAGTGCACACCCCATGCCAAGGCTGGAATTGTCCTGCTCCCCACCTGGGGACCTCGTTCCAGGATGTGTGCCAGTCACCTCCAGGCCTGAGCTTAGCGTCCCCGCCAGGACCACAGTAAGCCCCAAGATAGGGGACTGCTTTCTCCAGTCCAAGGACCCCAACTGCCCAGGGGCCAGGCCCACGGCAAGGCGGCTACAAAAGCCAAGAGACAAGACAAGTGCTACCGAGAGGAGGTTATCGCAAAATTGCACCGTGTGCAGGGCAAGAAATGGTGAGGCCCAAACTTGGTTTCAAGAAAATGCTACACAAGACACCACAGTTATTTGGAAGATGAAGCACCTGATTTCCTCAGCAACAGCCACAAAAGGTTGTCTCAGTGATTGACAGCTTTCCAAGATGTTAGGAGAACTGACAGCAGGGAAAACAATAAAATGGATCGTGCTTGATATCATGGTCGGTGTAGGTAAGACTGGCTTTTAGTGGAGAAGCCTCGAGAATCACCAGGGAGTAAATACGTGCCCAGGGCAGGAACGGAGCCCACCATCACCCACGTTCCAAGGTCAGAAACCACAAAAGGACTGAGAAAAACATCCAGAAAACTCTTGGTAAATTGATAACTGTGGTTATCATTAGAAGTGGGGGAGTTTTAACTTGACATACTTGTATATTATTTAAAATTTGAACACCAAGCATGTATTCCTTTGCAGGAAAAAGAAGTGAAAGACAGGACTTCCCTGGCAGTCTAGTGGTTAAGACTCTGCACTTCCACAGCAGGGGGCAGGGCTTGATCCCTGGTCGGGGAACTAAGACCCCCACATGCTGCAGTGTTGCAAAAAAAAAAAGAAAACAAAAAAAATAAGTGAAAGACAAAAATGAGTTCCAAGAAACTGAGTGGCTGTGGGAGTTCCCTGAGGTGCAGGTCTCCTCACCCGCCCCTTACTGACAGCCCCCCCACAAAGGTGACCCAAGAGTGGAGCAGAGTGGACACTCCACCAAGACCACGCAAGAGATAAAGTCCAGCTGTCCCAGGGGGTAGGAAATGCAGATTCTAAATAAAGCTTTCTGTAAAGTGATGCTGCAATGTTTTAATGGAAACACCAGTTTTCTTTTCAACTAGCTTTAATACAGATATCCCACTTCAAAGTAAACTTTCTCCAGTAACATTTCAGGATCAAAATAAAATCTATTTGGAGCAAATAAAGTAGATTCTGCCCTCAGTAAAGTACTGACAATAGACACCAGACACAATAGATTGATAGTAAAGTCTTGATAGACATATAGTAAAGTATCGACAATAGATACCTCAAAAACTAAAATCATTTCCCTTGTGTTAACAACCTAATTCAGTTTTGGAAAATAGAACCTTATTCGCAATGTTATTAATGTGTGTTAAATTGCACCATAAAGATAAGAAGATCTCTGTCTTTTTCCGTATGTTGCCCTTGTCTGCTCCTCTCTGTAGTAATACACATCAGACTACTTCGTAACGTTCATACAACGACAATAAAATGTTATTATGGTGGAAAAGATCTCTGATTCCAATCCTCTCATTCTCCTAAACATAGTTCAAAACTGGGTTATCCTTTCTGTTTCCATTTCAAGACCGAAGTTTGGAGGCTTATTAATGCCAGAATTGAGAAATCTAAAGGAAATGTTACTTTCTCAAACAAAGTAAATTGTTTGGAAAATTACCGAATGAAATACAAGCTCACTTCTGTCACTGTAAGATTGAATTGTAGGTGTTTGTAACAATGAAGGCTCCATGCCCATCAGGCAAAACAGAGGCCACATCATTCAAATGCTTACATCCGGTCTACATCTGGGTACTTCTGGCCGAGGTTTAGAAGAAAAATGACATAATGCAGGGGTTATTCTGTGTTCAGAATTCTGCTAAGCTTTTATATGAAAGGAAAGACAGGGACAGATGTGGAACAGACACTCGAAGGCAGAGGCGCTGGGGACCCTAATGCCCCAGGACAGACCCTCCTTAAGGAAGTGCACCTTGATTTTGTATCTGCTTCTCAGGTGCAGGCTATAAGCTCTTCTGCCCCACCAAGGCAATGCACACACATCTCTCAACACCGGTTATATACTGTCTTAGCTGAACGCATTGGCAAAGGCCTTTTAAAATCACGCATATTTTCTGAATGCAGTCTTATATGTTTATCTCTAGCATATCACAAGTGTGCTGGAAAAGTGTTGGCTTAATTTTAAAATCCTACCTGAGCCAAACCCAAAGAAAGCGAAGTCACAGCCTCAGCCTCCCTCCTAAGATAGTCTGGTGGCCTCATGAGTGCAGAAAGGGGCCTTCACCTGCAGGGGCGCCTGACCTTCAGTCTCACCCCGAAGGCTGTCCCTCCCATGGGGAGTCAGCTGTGCCCACTCCCATTCAAACAGGTGTGTGTTTGGGACAAGCAATTTGGTGCCTTTCTTCATTGGCAACCCAGGCAGGAACAAATTTAGAGATCCTTTTATTCCAGAAGGAATCTGAGAGAGCTCTGAGTCCACAGTGCAGACCTAATGGACTCTCAGAGGGGGCCGGTTTTAGACTAAATGTTGTTCCATCAATTAGGGGCAGCACAGCATGACACTGGGAGCTAAACCAGCTGCCACAGACTAAACGTTTGTGTCCCCCCAAAATTCATATGCTGAAATCTAACCCTCAGTGTGCTGATATTAGGAGGTGAGGCTTTTGGGAGGTGATTAGGTTATGAGGGTGGAGCCCTCAGGAATGCGATTAGTGTCCTTATGAAAGAGACCCCAGAGAACTCCCTTGCCCCTTCCACAACAGGAGGACATAGTAAGAGGCTGGCCGCCTATAAACCAGGAAGCAAGCTCTCACGAGACACCAATACTGCCCAGACTTAGATCTCAGACTTCCAGCCTCCAGAACTGTGAGAAATATATGTCTGTTGTTTATAAGCCACCCAGTCTATGGTATTTGGCTATAGCAACCCGAAATAAGACACCAACTACAGAAGCAGTTATTGGAAAGGCAACACCTGCATGCTCAAAATTGTAGTTTTCACATCCTCATGACGAAGAATTTCATAAAAAGATTTTTAATGGATTAAACAACTTTAATTTGGTAGACCCAGAGGCAATTGCTGAATCTTACTGAGAACCAAGTCTGCACACCACCAAGCCTCATCAGAGAGTTCATGGTCAGGTACTGGGCAGCTGGGTAGCTAAAACAGTTCAGGGTCTGTGGCATAATGAGAAATATATATCTGGTCTTTGTCCCTGGATCCTGACACTGAGCTCCTATATCCCTCAGAATTTCCCAGGTGATAGGACTGTTTTTTGTTCTAATGAGGTGACTCTTGGTGGGCTCCTGGATGCTTCCTGGATGGAGGCTGGTCACCAGAAAAATCAAGCCGTGATTAGAAGCTTGAAATCTTCAACCCCACTCCACCCCCATTCTCCAGAGAAGAAAGAGAGTCTGGAAATGGAGTTAATAATTGATCACACCTCCTTTGATCTCCTTTATTATATAATAAACCAGTAAAAATACATAAGTGTTTCCTGAGTTCTGTGAACCATTCTAGCAAATGACTGAACCTGAGAAGGGGGTCATGGGAACCCTGATGTATAGCCAGTAGGTCAGAAGTGTGGGTGGCTCTGGACTTGCGATTGGCATCTGAAATGGGGGTGGCCTTGTGGGACTGAGCCCTTAACCTGGGGGGTCTGACGCTATCTCCAGATAGTTAGTGTCAGAATTGAGTCAAATTGTTGGACACCCAGCTCATATCCACTGAGAATGGGAGAATGGGTTGTAGTTGTTGGAAAACACCCCTGGATCCATCTACTTCTAAAATCTCAAGGGGCATTGTAATAGTAACAAGAAAACTTTACTGAGGATACACTTATTTAACACATGTGAAAAAATAATACCATAAAGTTACAAGTATTGATCATGTTACTTGCATACCCACAGCCATCCTTTATATCCATTTAAAAATTCGAGTTAGTATTTCAAGCTTTGATTCTGTTAACATCTGATAAAAGGCTATCATACAATGGAATACTGTAAATGTTGAGCACTTGAAATAAATAGCTATTTTGCTTGCAAAATATTAGTCACCTGCGGAAATTACCTAGTGCGAAAAGGCTCTACCTCTCCCTGGGACCTCATGCCTCTGGAAGAATTCTTCTTGTGCCCTTTAAAAGATTTCGTAACCAAGACTAAAGAACCATCACATATTTTTGCAAATAATGCTGGGAGGTGCATCGGCATCCACAGCTATGTTGAACGTCCCTCCAATGTTGGAATGAGGCTGGTATTTCTCCAAAACAAGTCTACAAAGCCTTGCGGGGCTTCATAGAGAGAAGGCTCCTTTGTCATCTCCCATTTCTTACCCCATGATATTCACGTCAATGCAAAACAGTCCAATCGTCAGGTGGCAGGGGTTTTAAGCCTCTTCCAACACCTTGAGGTTTGAGAACCACAGGCATCAGCCTTAGCTCAGAAACAAGGTTCAGAGGGTCCACTTCTGGGACAGCAGCATGAGGAGCTCTGCAGACCCACTCCACAGCAAAACACGTGTAACTGGTGAACACTAATAATGATAATAAAAAGAAATTACAATCTCGGAAAATTGTCCTCAGCGCACGCAGCAAAAGCAGAGGTGTTGACTCAAGAAAATCTACTAAAACTTGGTAAGAATGATAAGAGTCTGAGGTGATTTACCCAAACGACCCCCAGCTCTGTTTGACAGAACCCCACCTGGGGTGGGTATGGCCAAGAAGATGGGGGTCCCTCTCCTCTCAGCTCCTGATCAGGGGGTATGGCATCGTACCAAGGGGGCAGGCCACCAGCATTTCTCATTCCCTCCAGCTCCAGAGCTGAAGCAGCGAAATTCCTGGTGAGTGTGGCTGAGAGTTTGGGGGCACCCTTCCCTTATGCAGTGCCTACTCACTGAATGGAGGCATATGGTAGACTGAACATATGGGGGTCCTGATTATCCCGACCCCAAATCACTCATAGAGCAGAGGTTCCACACCGGGAGAAGCAAATCAAGACCAGAGGCTGCCGCTGACAAGAGCATTAGCTCAGAGATTCTTCCCAGGGGAAAGGCAGTTCACAGAGGGCTCCAAAGCTTTCCACAAAGGAACTGACCGCATTTGAAACAGAGTGCAGGAATGTTCAAGCCTCAGGGTGCTCTTGAAAACAGTAGCTCCTCTTAATTAAGAGAAAAAAGCTAAACCAAGCCAGTTCACCAGAGAGAACCATGGAAAGAGACAGCTAAGGGGCTTCCCTGGTGGCGCTGTGGTTGAGAGTCCGCCTGCCGATGCAGGGAGCGCAGGTTCGTGCCCCGGTCTGGGAAGATCCCACGTGCCGCGGAGCCGCTGGGCCCGTGAGCCATGGCCGCTGAGCCTGCACGTCCGGAGCCTGTGCTCCGCAGCAGGAGAGGCCAGAGCAGTGAGAGGCCCGTGTACCGCAAAAAAAAAAAAAAGAGACAGCTAAGAAGAACCTCCTGGGGTAAGAACAAACCTCAGAGACTGGCCTTAAAACTGAACACTAGCCAGAAGACTGCGCAGCAGTTTATGGGCATTGCCGAAAACAGCAGACCAGTCAGCCAATAGTTAGTGGAGCCCAACAGCTGGGTGTGATATCAACTGAAACAGCTTAATGGAGGGATCAGGAAAGAGATAGTCAGAGAGCCCTCTGAAAATCCCTGCATCCCAGGGTGACTTTGCTTATGCTTAAATTGCACCCTCTGAGGAGTGACACCAAAGGCTTTGCACTGGCGGGGAAACAGACTCACTAAAAGAGGCTAGCTGTATCACTAAGCAAATAAATAGGCAAACAACTGCAAAAGCAAGCCCAGAGAAAAAGTAGGGGAATCAGTATCCAGAGTTACCAAAATATATTACCTAAAATATCTGGCTTTCAACGAAAAAATTATGAGACATGCAAAGAACAGCAAAGTGACCCATATGCAGGAAAAAAAAAAAAAACAGACAACAGAAACTGTGAGAGGGACCAGATGTTGTACTTAACAAAGTTTCACAGCACCTATCATAACTGTTCAAAGAACTTAAGGAAGCCATGCTGGAAGAAGTAAAGGAAGTTTTCATGATGATGTCTCATTAAATAGAGAACAGCAGTAAAAAAAAATTATAAAATGAAACACACACTGGAGGGGTCCAATGGTAGATGTCAATGGCAAAAGAAAGAATCCATGAACTTGAAGATAGAGACTGATTGAGATTATGCAATCCAAAGAACAGGGAGAATAAAGAATGAAGAAAATAGACAATCTTAGAGAAATGTGGGACACCATTAAGTGCACTAATATAAACATAAGAAAAACAACTCACCACACACAAGAGAAGCCCAATATGATTTACAGCTTATTCCTCATCAGAAACCATGACTGCTACAAGGCAGTGGAGATAGGTAGCAAAGAGCGGACTTCCTGGGTAAATCATTCTCTGCCACCAAAACAGCATATCAAACAAAACAGGATCTTAAAAAACACCAAATCAGAACATTAAAGTAAATACAACATGCTTGAAATTATGTTACTACTTTTCAAATTAGTAACTATCATTAAAATTGATTTCAAATCCTGGGCAACGCTTTAGGCCACCTACTGGGGGAATTGTAATGCTCTTGGTTAAATTCTAGAAATTCTCTCATCAGTCCTGGAAGTTTTTTCACAGTGTTCAAGAGGAATTCAGTTGTGATGACTAACTTGGGTGAAAGTCCAAAAATGATCCTCTAATTTGAGAGTTTCAGGAAGCAACACTGATATAAGAATTTAAACAATTTAGGGACTTCCCTGGTGGCGCAGTGGTTAACTCCACCTGCCAATGCAGGGGACAGGGGTTCAAGACCTAGTCCAGGAAGATCCCACATGCTGAGGAGCAACTAAGCCCACACACCACAACTACTAAGCCTGTGCTCTAGAGCCCGCGAGCCACAACCACGGAAGCCCACATGCCTAAAGCCCATGCTCCGCAACAAGAGAAGCCACCGCAATGAGAAGCCCGCGCACTGCAACGAAGGATAGCCCCCGCTCGCTGCAACTACAGAAAGCCCACGCACAGCAACAGAGACCCAACGCAGACAATAAATATAAATAAATAAATAAATTTATTTTTTTAAAAAAGAATTTAAACAATTTAAAGTAACACAAGGATTTTAATAATATATCCTGTATCCACTAAAATAAATGCCAGGGAATGTATATGAAAAACATTTTTTTTTGGCCCCAAAGTATTTACCAAATCTTTGAAAAGGCTTGTGGAAGATCTTTTTGACGTGTCCCAGGAAAATGAACTTCTGGGTGCCCTTGTACTGGTGTCAGCAGTACAGTTGTGAGCCCTCCCTCCCCCTCTCATGGTTTAAAATTAGAGCCCATGGGGCCTGGGAGTCACTATGGAACTGCCTCCTGCCCTCAACAGCTGCCTTCCCTCCCTGCAAATGCTAATATTAGGGCGGCACAAATTCCTAGAGTAGAAATTAAGGGCCACAATTAACTGGGTGACTTAACTTGGCAATCTTGCCCTTTTATCATGGTTAGAAACTGGACTTTTCACAGCCATGGCTTTGCTACAAAGTCACTCAGTTTCTTCAGCTCAACCCCCGTATCTTTGGCCTTTCCAAAGAGCTTCAAGACTCCAACTTATTTTCCCCTGGGCATTACATTCTGGGCATCAGTTCATACAACATCCTTTTCACTTCGGCCCAGGGCTGTGCTGGACATGCTCTGGACAAAGTTATTTCTAGGGCATACCACAAAGTTGTTCCAGGGCCTCCATGTGGTCACTGTTGGACCTTCAATGGCCAGAGCCAAGGTTAAGCACATATAAAAGGGTCACAAGAACAGAGAAAGCTGTCCAAGCAAGAAACAGACCCTATTTTTCTAACCACTGACTCTTGGATGTCAGAGCTCAATTAGGAAGCTGTAGTAATCAAGACAAGACAGTGGCTCAAGAATAGAATAGTAGAAAAGAGAAGAATAGAGAGCCTGGAAACTGGCCTGCACACATTCAGACACTGAGATGTCCCTACAGAGGACTGGGAAGAATTGTCTAGACAACCAGCTCTCTGAAAAAAATGAAAGCGAGATCACTACTTTGCACCTATCATGGGATGAATGGTATCCCCAGAAAAAGATATGTTGAAGTCCTTACCCCCAGAATCTGTGCTTGGGAGCTATTTAGAGGTAGAGTCTTTGCAGATGCAATCAAATCAAGAGGTCATTAGGATGGGTCCCAACCCAATAACTAGTATCCTTATAAGGGGAAATGTAGACACAGAGGCAAACATGCACTGAGGGAAGATGATGTAGGAACGCAAAGGAAGAAGCCCTTGTGAAGACAAAGGCAGAGATTGTAGTGATACAGTCACAAGTCCAGACCTCCTGGGGCACCAGGAGCTGAAAGAGGCAGAAAGGATCCTTCCTAGAGCCTCTGGAGGGAGCTTGACCCACTGACACTTTGAGTTTGTACTTCCGTAGGAGAATAAATTTCTGGTGTTTTAAAGACACCCAATTTGTGGTAATTTATTACAGCAGCCCTAGGAAACGAATATAGTGTCATACACAAAATTCAAGCGGATTAAACATGGAATTACCATATGACCCTTTAATTCCATTCCTAGGTATGCACTCAAGAAAACTGAAGCATGTCCACACAAAAACTTTCACAGCAACTATTCACAATAGCCAAAAAGTGGAAAAAACTCAAATGTCCAGTAACTGATTAACTGATGAATGGACAAACAAAATGTGCTCTATTCTTACAATTGAATATTATTCAGTCATGAAAAGGAATAAAATACTGAAACATGTACAATGTGGATTAATTTTGAAAACATGCTCAGTTAGAGAAGGCAGACACAAAAGGCCATAAACTATATGATTCCTTCATATGAAATGTTCAGAACAGGCAAATCCAGAGACAGAAAGTGGATTAGTGGTTACCAGGGTCTAGGAGAGGAGAATGGGGAGTGACTGCTTAATGGATACAGAGTTTCCTTTTGAGGTGATGAAAATGTTTTGAATCTACATAAAGGTGATGGTTGTACAACATTGTGCATGTATTAAATGCCTCTAAATTGTATACTTTAAAATGGCTAACTTTATGTTATACGAATCTTACTTCAATTTAAAAAAATCAAGCTGAAATGAATTTAAAAACCTGACTAAAAGTCTCCACCCCAGCTCCACCATGTTGGGACTTGTGGGTCGTGTGCCGCTGCCTCAGCCTCTGAGGGCTTGCGGGGACTCAGCCCTTCAGCACTGCCACCCCAAGCCCAGCTCTTACTGCGGGCCGCTTTGGCAGCACTCCACCAGCTCTCCAGCCTGCCAGAGACTATGCTGCTCAAACATATCCATCGCCAAAGGCAGACACCGCCACTGGGTGTGTCGTGGCGGTCATTGGTGCAGTGGTGGACGCCCAATTTGATGAGGGGCTGCCACCCATCCTAAATGTCCTGGAAGTGCAAGGCAGGGAAACCAGGCTGGTTTTGGAGGTGGCCCAGCATTTGGGTGAGAGCACGGTAAGGACCATTGCCATGGATGGTACAGAAGGTTTGGTTAGAGGCCAGAAAGTCCTGGATTCTGGTGCACCAGTCAAAATTCTTGTTGGCCCTAAGACCTTGCATAGAATCATGAACATCATTGGAGAACCTATTGATGAGAGAGGTCCCATCGAAACCAAACAATTTGCTGCTGTTCATGCTGAGGCTCCTGAATTCATGGAGATGAGTGCTGAGCAGGAAATTCTTGCTACTGGTATCAAGGTTGGGGATCTGCTGCCTTCCTATGCCCAGGGTGGCAAAATTGGGCTCTTTGGTGGCTCTGGAGTTGGCAAGACAGTACTGATCGTGGAGTTAATCAACAATGTTGCAAAAGCCCATGGTGGTTACTCTGTGTTTGCTGGTGTTGGTAAGAGGACCCATGGGGGCAATGACTTATACCATGAAATGACTGAGTCTGGTGTTATCAACTTAAAAGATGCTACCTGCAAGGTCGCGCTGGCGTACGGTCAAATGAATGAACCGCCTGGTGCTCGGGCCCAGGTAGCTCTGACTGGACTGACTGTAGCTGAATACTTCAGAGACCAAGAAGGTCAAGATGTATTGCTGTTTATTGATAACATCTTTTGCTTCACCCAGGCTGGCTCAGAGGTGTCTGCTTTATTGGGCAGAATCCCTTCTGCAGTGGGTTATCAGCCTACCCTGGCCACTGATATGGGTACCATGCAGGAAAGAATCACCACCACCAAAAAGGGATCTATCCCCTCTGCACAGGCTATCTACGTGCCTGCTGATGACTTGACTGACCCTGTCCCTGACACTACCTTTGCCCATTTGGATGCTACCACAGCGCTGTCCCGTGCTATTGCTGAACTGGGCAGATATCTAGCTGTGGATCCTCTGGACTCCACCTCTCACATCATGGATCCCAACATTGTTGGCAATAAGCATTATGATGTTGCCTGTGGGGTGCAACAGATCCTACAGGACTACAAATCCCTCAAGGACATCACTGCCATCCTGGGTATGGATGAACTTTCTGAGGAAGACAAGTTAACTGGGTCCCGTGCATGGAAAATACAGCGTTTCTTGTCTCAGCCATTCCAGGTGGCTGAGGTCTTTACCAGTCATATGGGGAAGGTGGTACCCCTGAAGAAGGCCATCAAAGGATTCCAGCAGATTTTGGGAGGTGAATATGACCCTCTCCCAGAACAGGCCTTCTATATGGTGGGACCCATTGAAGGAGCTGTGGCAAAAGCTGATAAGCTGGCTGAGGAGCACTCGTGAGGAGGTCCTTTTGGCAAACTAAGCACTCATCCTCTGTGCTGTCCCTCTCCTTGCCCCTAATCCAAAAATCACAGTTTCCTCTGTAAGCCACACGAGAGCCTAGACTGAAGACATTGTGTTCTGTCTGAAGAGTATTTCAGGTTTACAATAAAATGTACATCCCTCAAAAAAAAAAAAAAAAAAAAACCAACACATGAGAATTCCTTGGCAGTCTAGTGGTTAAGACTTGGCGCTTTCACTGCTGGGGCCTGGGTTTGATCCCTGGTCAGGGTGTTAAGATCCAGCAAGCCGTGTGGCACAGCCAAAAAAACAACACAGTTTTTAGAAGAAAATTGAGAACATGTATATGCAAAAATTTCTTAAACAAAACATAAGACAACAGACATCCTAAAAGGAAAATAATTATTTTGACTACATTCAAATTAATGATGGGGAATTCCCTGGCAGTCTAGTGGTTAGGACTCCACACTTGCAGTGCGGTGGCCTGGGTTCAATCCCTGAGATCCTGCAAGCCGTGCAGCATGGCCAAAATAATAACAATAAAATAAAATTCATGATGGCTGCCCAAAAGAAGATACCAAAAACAAACTTCAGAAAGGATGCCTACCACATGTGTGAGTTGCAGGAATTCTTACACATGTGTGCTACAGTACAGATACAAGGATGTTCAAGGTGGTACATGGCAGCAAAATATTGTCAGCAAACTCACTTGCCGGGGGGAGAATCAAATAAATTGCAGGACATACCTGGCGAACGCAGGATGCAGTCATAGAAAGAATACAAGAGGTCCTCGCCCACTGACATGGGAAGACACCAGTATCAGGGTTTTCTAGAGAGACAAAACCAACACGCACATATACGCATCTGAGTTGGCAAACTGGAGAGCCAGGGGAGCCAATATTCCAGTCCAAGTCCAAGGACAGAAGACTGATGTCCAGCTCAAATAGTCAGACAAGAAGAGTTGCCTCTTCCTCCACCTGTTTGTTCTATTCAGGCCTTCCAATGATTGGATGAGGCCCACCCACACTGGGCAGGGCCACTTGCTTTATACAGTCCACCAATTCAAGGTTAACCTCATCCAGAAACACCCTCACAGACACTCCCAGAATCATGTTGGGCCAGATGTTTGGGCTCCCCGTGGCCTACTCAAGTTGACACATGAAATCAGCCTTCACAACACATGTACCCAGTACAGAAATGTGAACACAGAGGACACAATTCCATGTAAGCTTGGAAAAGTACAACACAGAACACTGTGTGTGGGCACAAACATACAAATAAATCTATGTCTGTAAGTGCACAGAACTGTCTGAAAGTGAGCACAGATGGCTAATTATGGTGACTTTCGGGAGGGTGGAAGGGAGGACACAGGCTTTTCACTCTACGTGCTTCTGTGCCATTAGGTTGTATTCAACAGGCACACATCCCATTTGCAGTTAAAAAAGAACAACAAGGTAAGTTTTAAAAGAGGAAAACAAAGCCAATGGGCTTTGCTCATGGAACTCCACAAGGGAGATCTTCCAGGAGATGCAGCCCTGGGCAGAGGGAGCCAAGCGCGACAAGGAGAGGGGGCCTGAACAGCAGAATCCTGGAGAACTCAGTCAGGAAGAGATGCTAGGAGGGCCAAAGCCGGGAGAAGACCCAGAGCTGCCTAAATTGGTGTTTTGTGTCCGAACTCTGAGCACTGTGGACAGCATGCAGCCTGGCTCATTAGAACAAAGAAAACCTGTAACAACAGGAGAAGCAGCAGCCCCCCAAGTGTGCTGTGCAGGAGGCTGAGCCTGAGCAGGGCTGGGGTGAGGGTTAGGGTAAGAGCCATGGCCAGGCCAAGGTGAGGGCCACAGTGAGGGTCATGGTAAGGGTCAAAGTAAGGGCCATAGTGAGGGCCACAATGAGGGCCAAGGAGAGGGCCACAGTGATGGCTAAGGTGAGGGCTAGGATGAAGATCAAGGTGAAAGCCAACTGATGGCTATGGTGAGCGTCACCAGGAAGGCCAAGGTGAAGGCCACAAGGCTGAGCTGATGGCAGAAGTAGCCTCATTGCAGTAGTGAGTGCCAGGCCTGGGGTTCAGGCATTCCCCCTCACCCTGCACTTTTCAACCTGCCTTCAGAGTTGTTTCTTTCAATGAAGTCTTAATCAGAGCTCAAATATAGAAAGCTGATCAGAGTAGAAATATTATAGTGCCGTGGTTCTTAAAGTGTGGTCCCACCAACTTGTGGGTCCCTGAAGCCCTTTCAAGACACCTAGCAGTACGGACAGTTTCCATGTTGCCTCTTTCACTCTTACTCTCTCACCAGTGTGGCATTGTCCCAAGGTTGCAGGACTCCAGAGCAGAGAATTCAGCTGTCCTGTATGAAGCTGGGTATTAGAGAGATTTGCACACTAATAAATGCCACTTTTGTCTCTACATTTTGTTCTTTGTTGGTTTTAGAAAAGACAGGGGTTTTCCATTAAAAATACATTATTTATATTAACATATAATGGGCTTATTATTATTTTAAATGAATTAATAAACATTTAAAAATTTCTCAGTTTTGATATCAATAGATTTATCACACAGGAACTAAAGCTCTTTGAGGTCTGCGGGAAAGTTTTTAGGAGTTAAAATAATTCTGAGGCTGAAAAGCTCCCAGGGAATCCCTGATTGGTACAGGACATAAGTCTAAAGCAACAGCACTAAACAAGAAAGAACACAATGGTTTTGAGCAACAGAGTTCAAGACTCACAGTTCATAAACTAATGGCTGTGGTAGAAATAGACCCAGAGTTAATGTACATATGTGTGTGTATACATGCACACATGCATATACGTATTCTGGCCAAACAGAAAAGATTTGGGGATGAATAACAACAAGAAAAATCTAAATAATGCTTTTCATTAGAAACACACCTAAAACATAAGGATATTAAAAAGTTCAAAGAAAAAGAACAGAAAAATACAGAAAAGGCAAATATTACCCAAAAGAAAACTGATGCAGCTATATTACCAGCAAACAAAATTGGCTTTGTGGGAAAATAGTAACTAAAGTTCAGAGGTCATTTGAAAAGGTTCAATTCAGTAGGCAGCCATAAACTTCAAAGGAAAGGCATAACATAGTTGATGTCCTCTGACCAGAATGTTAAAATTCAGCAAAAACAAAACAAAGACAAGCTCCATTCATTTAGATATCACCTCTAAATAACTTAAGGGCTAAAAAAATTGCAATGGAAATTTTTAAATATTTAGAACTAAAATGTATCAAAAACATGGCCTGTCAAACTAATGGGATACTGTTGAGAAAGAAACAGCCTTAACAGCTTAGAGTAGAAGAAAAGAAAGGCCAAAATCTAAAAGTTAATCATCTAATTTCAGAAGCTAGGAAAAGAATCATCAAACCAAACACAGAGAACATATAAGGAATGAAAGAATAATGATAAGAACAGAAATTAATGAATAAAGAGTAAAGAGAAACCAGAGAGGATAAATAAAACTACATGTTGCTTCCTTGACAAACCTTTGTCAAGACTGACCAAGAAAAGGAGATGGCAAAAATAGCCCACATTAGGAATGAAGTGATGGCAGAATCACAAACACTGCACAGATTGAAAAGATAAGAAGATTCAAACTATATTACAAAGCTATAGTAATTGAAACAGCAATGGTACTGGCATTAAAAAAAAAGACATATAGACCATTGGAACAGAATCAAGAGCCCAGAAGTAAACTCTCACATCTGCAGTCAACTAATCTTTGACAAGAGCATCAAAAACACACAATAGAGAAAGGACAGTTTCTTCAACCAATGTGGTTGGGAAAACTGTACATCCACATGCAAAAGAATGAAAATGAACCACTATCTTGTATCATACACAATAATTACCTCAAAATGGATTAAAGGCATAAATGTAAGACCTGAAACCATAAAACTCCTAGAAGAAAGCATAGGAAAATTTCTCCTTGGTCTTAGAAATGATTTTTTGAGTGACACCTAAAGCACAAACAACAAAAGCAAAAACAAACAAGTGGGACTATATCAAACTAGAAACTGCTGTATAGCAAATGAAGCAATCAATAAATTGAAAAGACAACCTACAGAATGGGAGAAAATATTTATAAACCATATATCTGATAAGGGGTTAACATCCAAAATATATAATGAATTCACAACTCAAGAGCAAAAAACCACAAACAATCTGATTAAAAACTGGCAAAGGACTTGAAGACATGTTTCCAAAGAAGACATACAGATGGCCAACAGACACATGAAAAGATGCTCAGCATCACTAATCATCACAAAAATATGAATCAAAACCACGAGATATCACCTCACATCTGTTAGAATGGCTACCATCCAACTACAAGAGACAACAAATGTTGGTGAGGATGTGGAGAAAAGGGAACCCCTGTGCACTGTTGATCAGAATGTAAATTGGTGCAGCACTGTAGAAAACAGTAGGGTGGACCCTCAAAAATTAAAAATAGAACTACCATATGATCCAGCACTTGACTATTGGGTATTTATCCAAAGGAAACAAAATCGATATCTCTGCACCTCCATGTTCATTGCAGCATTATTCACAATAGCCAGGACATGGAAATGACCCAAGAGTTTACCAACTGATGAATGGATAAATAAAGTTGGTATGCATATACAATGAAATACTATTCAGCCAAAAAGAAAGAAGGAAATCCCGCCATTTGTGACAAAATGAAAGGAGCTGGAGGGCATCATGATATGTGAAATAAGTCAGAAAGAGAAAGACAAATACTGTATGGTATCACTTATATGTGGAATCTTAAAAAAAATTTTTTTTAACCTGAGCTCATAATAACAGAGAATAGAATGATGGTTTGTAGGCGTTGTGGGGATGGAGGAAAAGGCGAGATATTGGTTAAAGTGTACAAATGTTCAGTTATAAGATTTTTTTAATGTACAGCATGATTTTTTTAAAAATAGGATATTTTCCAAAACTCATTGGATTGTATACTTTAAATGGATGCAGTTTATTACATATCGACTATACCTTATTATAGATTATTTTTTAAAGCAGTATAATATTATGAACAATGTTATTACAACAATTTGATAACTTAGATGTTATAGACAAATTCCTAGAAAACACAATCATCATTTCAATTCATATCCCCCCCAAAATCAATAAACTTTAACAACCAGTCATGATTTTTTTTAAAAACTTAGCAAACTAGGACTTCCAGTTATAAGAACTATCTTAAGGGGGTTCCCTGGTGGCACAGTGGTTGAGCGTCTGCCTGCCGATGCTGGGGACACGGGTTCGTGCCCCGGTCTGGGAAGATCCCACATACCGCGGAGCGGCTGAGCCTGCGCGTCCGGAGCCTGTGCTCCACAACAGTGAGAGGCCCGCGTACCGCAAAAAAACAAAAGGAACTGTCTTAACCTGAAAAGGGATATCTACTAAAAAATCTCAGCAACAATCAGACCAAGTGGTAAAATTACAATGGCATCTCTCTTAAGATCAAAAATGGGGTGTGGTACCACATGTCTACCCAACTTAATCCATCATAGAAAGACATGGAAAAAGGTAGAGGTGTAGGGATTGCAAGAAATAAACAAAATTCTCATTCACCTCAGGTTATATGATTGTCTACAGAAAAAGCCCCAAATCACTTACAGAAAAGACTCATTTGCAAATTTATTTCTATACATCTGTGAACAAAAATTTACATAAATGCAGTTTTACAAGGATACCATTTGCAACAGTATCAAAATTATTTTTAACAACACATGAATAAATTTAACAAAAGATATATAAGAACTTTAGGAAAATTATACAACTGTTGTGAAAGACATCAAAGTAGGCCTAAACAAATGGAGAGACACATGATGTTCATAGATTTGAAAATTCAATGACACTAAGATGGCAGTTTCCCCAACCTGACCTACAAATTCAATGCAGTGTTGAGCAAAATGCTATTTTGTGTGTGTGTGCACAAGTGTGTGTGAACAGATTGTAAACACTCTGACTCTAAAATTCACATAAATAATCAAAGCACCAAGAATAGCCAAGATGCTAGTAAAGTTGCAGGATGCAAAATCAACATACAGAAATTTGTTGCATTTCTATATACTAATAACAAACTATCTGAAAGAGAAATTAAGAACACAATTCCATGTACAATTGAACCAAAAAGAAAAAAATACCTGGAAATAAATTTAACCAACAAAGTGAAAGATCTGTACACTGAAAACAATAACACACTGATGAAAAAATAATTGAAGAAGACACAAATAAATGGAAAGATAGTCCATGCTCATGGGTTGAAAAAATAATATTATTAAAATATCCATACCCAAAGCAAACTATAGATTCAATGCAACCCCTATTTTTTAAAAAATCCAATGGAGTTTTTCACAGAAACAGAACAAACAGTCCTAAAATTCGTATGGAACCCAAAAGACACCAAATAGCCAAAGCAATCTTTGAGAAAGAAGATCAAGGCTGGAGGCATCACACTCCCTGATTTCAAACTATAGTAAAAGCTATAGTAATCAAAACAGTAGGATAAAGGCATAAAAACAGGCACATAGATCAATGTAACTGTGTAGAGAGCCCAGGAATAATTAATTTATGACAAAGGAGCTGAGAATATACATGGGGAAAGGACAGTCTCTTTAGTAAATGGTGTTGGGAAAACTGGACTGCCACATGCAAAAGAATAAAACTGGACCACTGTCTTACACCATATACAGAAATTAACTCAAAATGGATTAAAGACATAAATATAAGACCTGAAACTCTTAGAATAAGACATAGACAGTAAGCTCCTTGACACTGGATTTAGCAATAATTTTTTGGATTTGACACCAAAAGCAAAGGCAACAAAAGCAAGAATAGACAAGTGGGACGACATTGAACTAAAAAGCTTCTGCACAGCAAAGGAAACCATCAACAAAATGAAAAGGCAATCTACTGATTGGGAGAAAATATTTGCAAATCATATATCTGATAAGGGGTTAATATCCAAAATATATAAAGAACTCATACAACTCAATAGCAAAAACAAACCATCCAATTTAAAAGTGTGCAGAGGATCTAAATAGACATTTTTCCAAAGAAGACAGACAGATGACCAAAAAAAACACATGAAAAGATGCTCAACACCACTAATCATTAGGGAAATACAAATCAAAACTACAGTGAGATATCACCTCTCACCTGTTAGAATGGCAATTATCAAAAAGACAAGAAATACCAAGTATTGGCAAAGATGTGGTGAAAAGAGAATCCTTTTGTGCTGTTGGTGAGAATGTAAATTTGTGCAATTGCTGTGGAAAACAGCATAGAGATTCCTCAAAAAAATTAAAAATAGAACTACCATATGATCCAGCAATTCAACTTCTGGGTATTTATCTAAAGAAAATGAAAACTCTAACTCAAATATATATATGCACCCTCATGTTCACTGCAGCATTATTCACAATAGCCAAGGTATGGAAACAACCTAAGTGTCCATCAACTGATGAATGGATAAAGAAGATGTGGTATTTATATACAATGGAATATTATTCAGCCATGAAAAATAAAGAAATTTTACTGTTTGCAACAACATGGATAGACCCTGAGAGCCTTATGCTAAGTGAGATAAGTCAGGCAGAGAAAGACAAATACTGCATGATCTCACTTATATGTGGAATCTAATTTAAAAAAACAACAACAAGCTCATAGATACAGAGAACAGATTGGGAGTTGCCAGAGGTGGGGGGGGGCAGTGAAATAGGTGAAGGGAGTCAAAGGGTACAAACATCCAGTTATAAAATAAATAAGTCATGGGGCTATAATGTACACCATGTGATTATAGTTAATAATACTGTATTGCATATTTAAAAGCTGCTAAGGAGGGACTTCCCTGGTGGCACAGTGGTTAAGAATCTGCCTGCCAATGCAGGGCACATGGGTTTGAGCCCTGGTCTGGGAAGATTCCACATGTCACAGAACAACTAAGCCTGTGAGCCACAACTACTGAGCCCACATGCTTGGAGCCCATGCTCCGCAACAAGAGAAGCCACAGCAATGAGAAGCCCACGCACTGCAACAGAGAGTAGCCCCCACTCACTGCAACTAGAGAAAGCCCGCATGCAGCAAAGAAGACCCAATGCAGCCAAACATTAATTCATTAATTAATTAATTTTAAAAAATTTTAATAAATAAATAGAATTATCTGCTTAAAAAAAGTTGTTAAGGAGGTAGATCTTGAAAGTTCTCATTACAAGAAAATCTGTTAACTATATATGGTGATGGATGTTACCTAGATTGTTGTAGTAATAATCTCACAATATATAAAAATATTGAATCAGTATATTGTACACCCCAAACTAATATAATGTTGTATGTCAATTATACATTAATTTTTAAAAATAGCCAAGATTCTATCTCAAGGTCTTGGCTTGCTATAGAGACATATAAGTTCTAAGAATTAACCTCAAGATGCAGTAATTAAGACAACATGGTACTAGCACAGGGATGGACAGATAGAACACTAGAACATGTGGAGCAGAATGAAAAACCCAGAGACAGACCCACATAGGTAGACCTGTGGGGGTGACCAAGAACACTGTGGGTCAGTGGGAAAAGATGGATTGTTTGGTGAGCAGGGTTGGGACCACTGGTTACAAAAACAGGAAAATATTAAAGTTAACCTCACCTCACACCACACATCAACATCAGTGCCAGGTAGATTAAAACCTAAGTGTGAAAAGTACAACAGCAGAAGTTTTAGAATCTGGTATAGGACAGCAACTTCCTGATCTCAGAGTGGTGGGAATTTTTAAAGCAATGTACCTAAAGCATACACCCTAAAAAAATATTGAGAAAAGTTAACTGTGTTAAAATTTAAAGCTTCTATCCTAAAAAGACATTTAAAAAGTGAGAATGTTCTGTATATGTCTATTAGGTACATCTGCCTGGATGATCTATCCATTGTTGAAAGTATTGTTATTATTATTATTATTATTATTATTATTATTATACAATTATTGTAATGTTGTCCATTTCCCCCTTCAGATCTGTTAGGATTTGCTTAATATATTTAGGTGCTCTGATGTTGGGTGTGTATATATTTATGATTGTATATATTCTTGATGAATTGACCACATTATCATTATAAAATGACCATCTTTGTCTCATTACCATTTTAGTTTAAAGTCTATTTTATCTGATATAAGTATAGCTACCTGCTCTCATTTGGTTTCCACGGAGTATCTTTTCTGACCCCTTCACTTTCAGTCTGTGTGTGTGTGTGTGTGTCCTTACATCTAAAGTGAGTGCCTTATAGGCAGCATATAGTTGGGTCTCTTTTATATTCATTCAGCCACTCTATGCCTTTTGATTAGAGAATTTAATCTATTTACATTTAAAGTTTGTATTGATAGGTAAGGACTTACTGATGTCATCTTAATTGTTTTCTGGCTGTTTATAGTTTCCTTGTTCCTTTCTTCCTATCTTACAATCTTCTTTTGTGAACTGATTTTCTATAGTAGTATGCTTAGATTCCTTTTTATTTATCTTTTGTGAAGCAACTGTAGGTTTTGCTTTGCGGTTACAACGAAGCTTATATAAAACATCTTTTAGCTATAAAGGTCTGTTTTAAGCTGATAACAACATAACTTCATCCACATACAAAAGCTCTACCCTTTACTCCCCACACCACATTTTTTCTCTTGGTGTCACAATTTACTTTTTTTAATATTGTGTATCCATTAACAAATTGTTATAGCTATATCTATTTTTTAACATTTCTGTCCTTTAACCTTTATTCTCGAGTTAAGTTGTTAACACAACACATTACAGCATTAGTGTATCCTAAATATGACTATATACTTACTTTCACCAATGTGTTGTACATTTTCATGTGTTCATTTTACAAATTAGAGGGAAAAAAGAAAAAGAAAAAAAAGGTTAGAGACGAGTCCCAAATGGAGAGAAAATATCTGCAAGGCATACAACAACTGATGATGAACTAGTATTCGAAATTCACACATAACTCTTATAAAATCTAGGAGAAGATAAAGGCCACCAGAGACAAGGAACAAAGGATTGAGACACTGTACAGAAAGGAGACGATGGTGGTTGACTAGCAGAGGATGATGCACAATACCATTTCCAATTGGAGTATTAAATCAAACTGAAGAAACACTGATTCTGATCCATCAGCCCCCAACCCAGAACTCCCTGTGGTAGGATGAACCTACCCTATGGACCCAAAATTTCCTGCATGCACTCCAGCACAGCACTTGTGATGGGCTGCAGGAACAAAAACATATATTGTCGGGACCTCCCTGGTGGTCCAGTGGTAAACAATCTGCCTTCCAATGCAGGGGACGGGGGTTCGATCCCTGGTCAGGGAACTAAGATCCCACATGCCATGGGGCAACTAAGCCCATGAGCCACAACTACTGAGCTTGCACACCTCAACTAGAGAGCCCACATGCCACAACTACAGAGCCCACGCACTCTGGAGCCCACACACCACAACTAGAGAGAGAAAAGAAACCTGCACGCCACAACTAGAGAGAAGCCTGCGCAATGCAACAAAGAGCCCATGCGCCCCAACAAAAGATACCGAGATCCTGCATACTGCAACTACAGCCCAATGCAGCCAAAATAAAAAATAAAAAAATAAACATATATTGTCTTTCTCTAAGCACAGTTTCTAAACACTCCCCCTAAACTCCCCACAGTGGTTAAGATCATAGACACAGTGCCTGGCTATGTGTCCCCCATTCTAGGCTGATCATTTCCACCTCTCCTATGGAGGTGATGAAGGTCACATGGCATGCTGTCTAGGATTGTGCTGAAACCTGAATTCCCATCTTTACACGCCTGTGTTCATAGTAGCATTATTCACAATAGCCAAAAGTTGGAAGCAACCCACATGTCCATCCATGGATGAATGGATAAACAAATTGCGGCCCATCCGTACAATGGAATGTTACTGAGCCTTGAAAAGGAAGGAAATTCTGACACGTGCTACAACATGGATGAACCATGAAGACATTATGCTAAGTCAAATAAGCCAGTTACAAAAGGACAAACACTGAATGATTCCACTTACATGAGTGACTTAGAGGAGTCAAATTCATAGAGACAGAAAGTAGAAGGGTAGGTACTACAGGCTTGGGGGAATAGAGAGTTATTGTTTAACATGGACAGGTTTCAGTTTGGGAAGATGAAAAAGTTCTGCAGATGGATGGTGAAGTTTACACAACAATGTAAATGTGGTTGACACTGGAATCTACACTTAAAAATGGTTTAAATGTTAATTGTTACATTATATATATTTTACCACAATTTTTAAGTAAAAGTTTTTTTAAAAAAACTGAATTGCCATTTTTCATTGATTCCTAGAACAACTTCTTCCTGCTTTTCCAGCCTCATTCTCCCACTGTCGTCCCCCTACCACCACTTCCCCATCCCCACCCTTGCCCACTCAGCCAGGTCAGCCGAGGATGTCTCCTGAAGGGATCCTACCTACTTGAGAGCTGACTCACAACTGGGTTCACTCTCCGACTGTTCCAGGGACTGGAAAACACCACTGACCCCTGCCCCTGCCCCTCCTCTCCTGTCCGCATCCCCCCCAACCCCCACCCCCCCAATCCCCTCCTATCCTAAGTGCCCTCTCCTGCCTCCAAAATCCCACCTCTGCCACCCCATGGCCCACCCCTTGCTCCCCAGGCAAGCCCCCCTTCCCAAGTACCCGCCTGCACTGCCCCCACTCTCACCCCCATGGAGTAATGCAGTTCACTCTCTCCTGGTCCCTTACCCCACACCCAGGTTGCATCAGGGCAAAATAAACACCAGAAGCAACTGATGAAGAAACATGACTTCTGATTTGGAGGGGGATAGGGAACAGTGGAGTCCAAGCTGCTTGGACCCCTTGGTCATGTCCACCAGTTACTTTTTGGTGACCTCCAGTCTGTTGGTGCCTATGGTGCCTCCCCCTCCCAGGCAGTGCATTCCTAGCAGAGCCCCTACCCTCCTCCCAGGTAGTCTGTTCTATGACAACTGGAACACACCTGCTTGGGCTGCTCCCCAAGGGCCCCAAGGTCAGGGGGGACCCTCAGAGGGGCAGCTGACAGCCTAAGCACCAAGAACAGACCAAAGCTCCACCCACTGCCTGAGCAAGCACCCTCAGGGCCCGTGAGGGTGGGCACAGTGGAGCTGTGTGTTCCACACCAACTTGGCAAGCAGGGCCATGGGGGCAAGACCTTGCCAAGGGTATGTGATCAGGATGCAGGGACATCCCAGGAACTGTGGACCATACCTGACCACAGCTACTGCCAGGCTGGCCCATGTGGTGTCATCTTCCTATTGAAAGTCAGTAAAACTGTGACCAGAGGGCATTGCTGGCAAAGATTCCCTGATGAGACCTTTAAAGCACTTTATTAGCACTTTAAGGACAGGAGCTTCTGAGAACAGAAGATCCACCGTGCGGTGGGTGGACAGGCCCACCATGGCCACACAGAACTTTTGGGGTCAAGACTATCACCCTGCTTCACAGAACAGGTTAGTTCTCCCCAGAATGCTCTGTAAGTCTAATGCAATTCCTATCAGAACCCCAGCAAAATAGAGATCAGCCAAAATCTTAAATTAACTAAAGCTAACTTTAGAAACTATAAAGGTTTGCAGAACAGCTGCAGATCTGCAGATTTGTTCCCTGAAGGCAAATGCAGCCTGACGCTGATCTGCTGGCTGTCTGAATTCTCTGGTATCTTAGCCCTGCTTTGCTTTTGTGCCCCTTCCTACAACACACACACACACACACACACACACACACACACTCACTTTCCAGAATGCTGTGACCTGCAGTCTGCTTAGTTCAACTATGCTTGTGCGTTCTTTCTCTCACTGCCTACTTCTCTCCCTCCCTCCCTCCCTCCCTC
>NW_020172287.1:2249736-2296473 GCF_003031525.2 Neophocaena asiaeorientalis asiaeorientalis | reverse complement strand
CATCTGCTTTGATTCTCCCCATAATGATTATATTTCAATGATGGCACTAGATCTGAATTTGCATCACTTGATGTCTGCCATTGGACAGAGCCTGGATGAATTACAAGGTTTGATGCTTGCTGTATTTGTACCCTTACCTACATTTTAAAAATCTACAAGTATTGGGAATTCCCTGGTGGTCCAGTGGTTAGGGCTCCATGCTTCCACTGCAGGGGGCACGGTTTCGATCCTTCATCAGGGAACTAAGATCCCGCAAGCCACGTGGTGTGGCCAAAAATATAAAAACTAAATTTAAAAAAAATAGGGACTTTCCTGGTGGTGCAGTGGTTAAGAATCTGCCTGCCGGTGCAGGGGACATGGGTTCAATCCCTGG
The DNA here is from genome assembly GCF_003031525.2 of Neophocaena asiaeorientalis asiaeorientalis. Classification (NCBI taxonomy): domain Eukaryota; kingdom Metazoa; phylum Chordata; class Mammalia; order Artiodactyla; family Phocoenidae; genus Neophocaena; species Neophocaena asiaeorientalis. The sequence continues at coordinate 2,296,100 of NW_020172287.1, read as the reverse complement.
CCCAGGAAGATCTCACATGCCCCAGAGCAACTAAGCCTGGGCACCACAACTACTGAGCCTGCACTCTAGAGCCTGTGTGCTGCAACTGCTGAGCCCATGCGCTATAACTACTGTAGCCTGCGTGCTCTAGAGCCCACAAGTCACAACTAGTGAGCCCGTATGCTGCAACTACTGAGGCCCACACGCCTAGAGCCCATGCTCTGCAACAAGAGAAGCCACCGCAATGAGAAGCCTGTGCACTGCAACAAAGAGTAGACCCACTCACCACAACTAGAGAAAGCCCAAGCGCAGCAAGGAAGACCCAATGGAGCCAAAAAAAAAAAGCAAAACCAGCTGGGCTTACTTTCAGGAGACCCAGAGGGCTGTGGGAAATAGAGACTCCACTCTTAAAGGAAGAACATAAAATCTCATATGTGGACTTACCTGGTGGCACAGTGGTTTAGAATCCGCCTGTCAATGCAGGGGACGTGGGTTCGAGCCCTGGTCTGGGAAGATCCCACATGCCGCGGAGCAACTAAGCCTGTGTGCCACAACTACTGAGCCTGCGCTCTAGAGCCCACAAGCCACAACTACTGAGCCCACATGCTACAACTACTGAGGCCCATGCACCTCCGCAACAAGAGAAGCCACTGCAATGAGAAGCCCACGCACTGCAATGAAGAGTAGACCTCACTCTCTGCAACTAGAGAAAGCCTGCATGCAGCAATGAAGACCCAACACAGCCAAAAAACAAACAAACAAACAAAACAAAACAAAATAAACAGGGAATTCCCTGGAGGCCCAGGGGTTAGGACTCCACACTTTCACTGCCAAGGGCACAGGTTCGATCCCTGGTCTGGGAACTAAGATCCTGCAAGCCGTGTGGTGCAGCAAAAAACCAAAAACAAACAACAAAAAAAATCTCAAATGCTCCAGGACCCAAGGCAGAAGTAGTAATTTGAAAGGAGCCTGGGTCACCTCACCTGCTGATCTTGGAAAGTCTCCTGGAGAGGCAGAAGGCAACTGGAGCTCACCTGGGGACATAGATAATGGAGGCACCCATTTTGGGGAGCTCCTTCTACCACAAGGACACTGGTGCTGGCAAGTGCCATCTTGGAGTCCTCACTCTAACTCATTAGCACCAGGATCCAGCCCCATCCACCAGGGGGTCAGCACCAATACTGGGATGCCTCAGGCTAAGCAACTAGCTGGGCTGGAATATAGCACCATCCACTAGCAAGCAGGTGGTCTTACGACCCCCTGAACCCACAGCTACCCTGGGACACAACCCTGCCCACCATAGGGTCCACTACCCAATCCCACACACCACTGTAAAGGCAATAGCCCCGGGACTCCCAGGGTCCCCCAGTCAGAGACCACAGGACCCAGCTCCACTGAAGAGTGGGCAGACGCCAGCCCCAGGACCCCTTGGGCCGGAGTCCTGCCCACTAACTCCAGGACCCCTAAGGCCCTGCAGCCAGAAACCCTGGGACCTATCTCCACCCACCAGTGAGCTGGCACTAGTCCCAGAACACCTGGGCTCCAGCTTCACCCACCAGAGGGATGGCACTAGCCCAAGGACCAGCCTCACACATCAGTGTGCAGACACCAGCCCCACAGCCTGCCAAGGCAGGGCCCAGCCTACCCACCAACAGGCTGTAACTAGCCCCAGGAGTCCGTGGGCTCTGCTCTCACCCACCAGCAGGCCAATACCAGCTCTAGTACACACTGGATCCATCAGCAAGCTGCCCAAGGATTTTGTTCCACCCACAAGCAGGCCAACTTAAGCTTCAGCACACCCTAGACTCCATAGCCAGCTGTGTCAGGAACCAGTCCAGCCCACTAGCAGGACAACACAAGCTCCAGAACCACCAGGTCCCTGCAGCCAGAGACCCCAGGACCCAGCTCTGCCCTCCAGCGGGTTGGCACTAGCATCAGGACCCAGCTTTCCCCACCAGTGGGCAGGCACCAACCCCAGGAACCCCCAAGCCCCAGCTGCACCCACCAGCAGGTGAAGACCAGCTCTAAGATACCCTGGACTCCTAAGCCACCCAGGATCCAACTGCACACACCAACAGGTCAGCACCAGCTTTAGGACATTCTAGAGCCTGCAGCCAGCCAAGTCAAGAAACAGCCCCACACACTGGCAGGCCAACACTATATCCAAGAAACCTGACCCCAAAACCACCCACCCCAGAACCCAGCTGTACCCACCAGTGAGCCAGCACTAGTCTCAGAACCCTCTGGGGTTCCTCATCCAGCTGCCTGGAGACCAGGCCCTGCCAACCAGCAGCCAGCAGCCTCCTCACAGGCAGAACCTGGCAAACAACCAGACTGGGGGCCAGCCACGCCTACCAGACCACCCACACACAAGGGCCTGCCACAACAGAAGGACCCATGAAGGGGCACCCCTAGAGAATATAGCTCTTGTGACCAGAGGGGAGTGCACTGCTGGGTTGCATAGGATGTCTCCTACAAAGGGCCATTTATCCAAGGTCAGGAAACATAACCAACCTACCAGATACATCAAAATAAAAACAGCAAATTAGGCAAAATGAGGCAACAAAGGAACATGTTCCAAATGAAGGACCAAGACAAAATCTCAGAATAAGAACAAAGTGAAGTGGAGATAGGCAATCTACCCAAAAAAGAGTTCAAGGTAATGATCACAAAAATGATCAAAGAACTCGGGAGAAGAATGGATGAAAAGAGTGAGAAGTTAGAAGTTTTTAACAAAGAGTTACAAAATATAAAGGACCAAACAGAGATGAAGAAAACAATAACTGAAATGAAAAATATACTAGAAGGAATCAACAGTAGATTAAATGATACAGAGGAACAGATAAGAGAGCTGGAAGATGAGTGGTGGAAATCACTAAAGCTGAAGAGAAGAAAGAATAAAAAGAAATGAGGACAGTTTGAGAGACCTCTGAGACAACATCAAGCATACTAAACATTTGCCTTATGGGGTCACAGAAGAAGAGAGAGAAAAGAGCAGAGAACATATTTGAAGACAATAGCTGAAAACCTCCCTAACCTGGAAAAGGAAACAGACATCCAGGTCCAGGAAGCTCAAACAGTCCCAAACAGTATCAACCCAAAGAGAAGTACACCAAGACACACTGTAATTAAAATGGCAAAAGTTAAAGGTAAAGAGAGACTATTAAAAGCAGCATGGGGAAAGCAACAAGTTATGTATAAGGAAACTTCCTTAAGGCTATTAGTTGACTTTTCAGCAGAAACTCTGCAGGCCAGAAGGGAGTAGCCCAATATATTTAAAGTGATGAAAGGGGAAAACCTACAACCAAGAATACTCTACCAGGCAAGGTTTTCATTCACATTTGATACAGAGATCAGAAGTTTTACAGATGAGCAAAAGCTAAAAGAGTTCAGCACCAGCAAACCAGCTTTACAAAAAATGCTGAAGGGACTTCTCTAAACAAAAAAGAAAAGGCCACAACTCGAAACATGAGAAGTGTGAAAGGAAAAACTCACTGGTAAAAGCAAATATAAAGTAACAAAATCAACCACGTATATTGGAATTCCCTGGTGGTCCAGTGGTTAGGACTCTGTGCTCTCACTGCCAAGGGCCCAGGTTCAATCCCTGGTCAGGGAACTAAGATCCTACAAGCCGTGCAGCATGGAAAAAAATGTATAAAACTAGTATGAAGGTTAAAAGACAAAAGTAGTAAAATCATCTATACCCACAATAAGTAGTTATGGGACACACAAAACAAAGAGATGTAAAATATGATGTCAAAAACAGTAATTGTGGGAGACGGCAATAAAAATGCAGGGTCTTTAGATTGCTGTATATAAACCTCATGGTAACCACAAACCAAAAATCGATAATAGGGCTTCCCTGGTGGCGCAGTGGTTGAGAGTCTGCCTGCCGATGCAGGGGACACGGGTTCGTGTCCCGGTCCGGGAAGATCCCACATGCCGCGGAGCGGCTGGGCCCGTGAGCCATGGCCACTGAGCCTGTGCGTCTGGAGCCTGTGCTCCGCAACAGTAGAGGCCAAAACAGTGAGAGGCCCGTGTACCGAAAAAAAAAAAAATCAATAATAGATACACACACAAAAGAGAAAGGAATCCAAATATAACACTAAAGATAGTTATCAAATCACAAGGGAGGGGAACAAAAGAAGGAAGGAACAAAAAGAACTATAAAAACAACCTTCCCAAAAAATTAACAAAATGGTAATAAGTACACACCTAATTACTTTAAATGTAAATGGACTAAATCTTCAATCAAAAGTCACAGGGTGGCTGATTGGATAGAAAAATAAGACTCATATATATGCTGCTTATAAGAGACTCACTTCACAGCTAAAGACACACACAGAATGAGAGTGAGGGAATGGAAAAAGGTATTCCATGCAAATCAAAATCAAAAGAAAGCCAGGATAGTAATACTTATATCAGACAAAATAGACTTTAAAACAAAGACCGTAACAGGAGACAAAGAAGGACATTACAGAATGATCAAGGGATCAATCAAAGAAAATATAATAATTATAAATATATATGCACCCAACATAGGAGCAACTAGACATAAAGCAAATATTAACAAACATAAAGGGAGCAACTGACAGTAACACAAAAATATTAAGGGACTATAACACCCAACTTACATAAATGGACAGATTATCCAGACAGAAAATCAATAAGAAAACACTAGCTTTAACTGACACTTTAGACCAGATGAACTCAATAGATATATCTAGAACATTCCATGCAAAGGCAGCAGAATATACCTTCTCTTCAAGTGCAAAAGGAACATTCTCCAGGATAGATCAGACGCTAGGCCACAAAAAAAGTCTCAGTAAACTTAAGATCACTGAAATCATATCAAGCATCTTTTCTAACCACAGTGCTATGAGACTAAAAATCAGCTATTAGAAAAACTGCAAAACAAACAAACAAAAAAATATGGAGGCTAAACAATATGCTACTGAACAACCAATGGATCACTGACTAAATCAAAGATGAAATTTAAAAAATACCTGGAGACAAATGAAAACGAAAACACAGGGAGGGACCTTCAAGATGGCAGAAGAGTAAGATGTGGAGATCACCTCCCTCCCCACAAATATATCAAAAATACATCTACATGTGGGACAACTCCTACAGAACACCTACTGAACACTGTCAGAAAACCTCAGACTTCCCAAAAGGCATGAAAATCCCCAGGTACCTGGGGAGGGCAAAAGAAAAATGAAAAAACAGAGACAAAAGAATAGGGATGGGACCTGCACGTCTGGGAGGGAGCTATGAAGGAGGAAATGTTTCCACACACTAGGACACCCCTTCACTGGCAGAGACGGGGTATGGGTGCAGGGGAAGCTTCAGAGTCACGGAGGAGAGTGAAGCAACAGGGGTGCAGAAGGCAAGGCAGAGAGAGTCCCACACAGAGAATTGGTGCCGACCAGCACTCACCAGCCCAAGAGGCTTGTCTGCTCACCTGCTGGGGTGGGTGGGGGCTGGGAGCTGAGGCTCGGGCTTCGGAGGTCAGATCCCAGGGAGAGGACTGGGGTTGGCTGCGTGAACACAGCCTGAAGGAGGCTAGTGCACCACAGCTAGCCAGAAGGGAGTCCAGGATAAAGGCTGGACCTGCCTAAGAGGCAAGAGACCATTGTTTCAGAGTGTGCAAGGAGAAGGGATTCCTTCCCCTTCTGCCCACAGAAGGCAGAGCACCGCCTAAATGAGCTCCAGAGATGGGTGTGAGCTGTGGACCGCAGAGACATGTGTGAGCCGTAGACCCCAGAGACAGGCATGAAACACTAATGCTGCTTGGACCCCAGAGACAGGCATGAAACGTTAATGCTGCTGCTGCAGCCACCAATAATCCTGTGTGCAAGCACAGGTCACTATCCACACACACACACACACACACACACACACACACCAGGAGCCTGTGAAGCCCACCAATGCCAAGGTCAACTTCCCCGGGAGAACACACAGCACGCCTCAGGCTGCTGCAATGCCACACCAGCCTCTGCCACCACAGGCTCACCCCACATTCCAATTATAACTACTATACCCCTCCCTCCTCCAGGCCTGAATGTGCAAGAGCACCCTAATCAGCCGCTGCTTTAACCGCCTCCTGTCTGGGTGGGGAACAGATGCCTGAGGGAGAACTACACGCAGAGGTGGGGCCAAAACCAAAGTTGAACCCCACGAGCTGGGCGAACAAAGAAGAGAAAGGGAAATTTCTCCGTGCAGCCTGAGGAGCAGCAGAATCAACTTGCTGTACCATGCCTCTGTGGAATACCTGAATAAACAATGAATCATCCCAAAATTGAGGTGGTGGATTTTGGGAGCAACTGTAGACTTGGGGTTTGCTGTCTGCGACTGATTTGTTTCTGATTTTTATGTTTATCTTAGTTCAGTTTTTAGCACTTGCTATCATTAGTGGATTTGTTTATTGGTTTGGTTGCTCTCTTTTTTAAATTATTTTTTTATTTTAATAATTTTATTTATTTTTTTTTTCTTTCTTTTTTTTCCCTTTTCTTCTGAGCCGTGTGGCTCATAGGGTCTTGGTGCTCCAGCTTGGGAGTCAGGCCAGAGCCTCTGAGGTGGGAGAGCTGAGTTCAGGACATTGGACCATCAGAGACCTCCTGGCCCCACATAATATCAATCAGTGAGAGCTCTCCCAGAGATCTCCATCTCAACAATAAGACCCAGCTCCCCACAACGGCCAGCAAACTCCAGGGCTGGATGTCCCATGTCAAACAACTGGCAAGAGAGGGACACAACTCCACCCATTAGCAGAGAGGCTGCCTAAAATCATACTAAGTTCACAGACACCCCAAAACACACCACTGGATACGGCCCTGCCCAACAGAAAGACAAGATCCAGCCCCACCTACCAGAACACAGGCACCAGTCCCCTCCACCAGGAAGCCTACACAAGCCACTGAAACAATCTTACCCACTGAGAGCAGATACCAAAAACAACAGGAACTATGAACCTGCAGCCTGCAAAACAGAGACCCCTAACACAGCAAGTTAAGCAAAATGAGAAGACAGAGAAACACAGCAGATGAAGGGGCAAGATAAAACCCCACCAGACCAAACAAATGAAGAGAAAATAGGCAGTCTACCTGAAAAAGAATTCAGAATAATGATAGTAATGATGATTCAAAATCTTGGAAATACAATGGAGAAAATACAAGAAACGCCTAACAAGGACCTACAAGAACTAAAAAGCAAACAAACAATGATGAACAACAAAAAAATGAAATTAAAAATTCTCTAGAAGGAATCAATAGCAGAATAACTGAAGCAGAATAACGGATAAGTGACCTGAAGATAAAATACTGGAAATAACTATTGCAGAGCAGCATAAAGAAAAAAGAATTAAAAGAATTGAGGACAGTCTCAGAGACCTCTGAGACAATATTAAACGTACCAACATTCGAATTGTAGGGGTCCCAGAAAAAGAAGAGAAAAAGAAAAGGTTAGAGAAAATATTTGAAGAGATTATAGTTGAAAACTTCCCTAATATGGGAAAGGAAATAGTCAATCAGGTCCAGGAAGTACAGAGAGTCCCATACAGGATAAACTGAAGGAGAAACACGCCAAGACAGATATTAATCAAAAATTAAATACAAAGAAAAAATATTAAAAGCAGCAAGGGAAAAGCAACAAATAACATACAAGGGAATCTCCATAAGCTTAACAGCTGATCTTTCAGCAGAAACTCTGCAAGCCAGAAGGGAGTGGCAGGACATATTTAAAGCGATAAAAGGGAAAAACCTACAACCAAGATTACTCTACCCAGCGAGGATCTCATTCAGATTTGATAGAGAAGTTAAAAACTTTACAGACAAGCAAAAGTTAAAAGAATTCAGCAACACCAATCCAGCTTTACAACAAATGCTAAAGGAACTTCTCTAGGCAGGAAACACAAGAGAAGGAAAAGACCTACAAAAACAAACCCAAAACAATTAAGAAAATGGTAACAGGAACATACATAAAATCAATAATTACCTTAAATGTAAATGGATTCAATGCTCTAATCAAAAGACACAGACTGGCTGAATGGATACAAAAACAAGACCTGTATATATGCTGTCTACAAGAGACCCACTTCAGACCTAAAGACACATACAGACTGAAAGTGAGGGGATGGGAAAAGATATTCGATGCAAATGGAAATCAAAAGAAAGCTGCAGTAGCAATTCTCATATCAGACAAAATAGACTCTAAAATAAAGACTATTGCAAGAGACAAAGAAGGACACTACATAATGATCAAGGGATCAATCCGAGAAGAGGATATAACAATTGTAAATATTTATGCACTCAACATAGGAGCACCTCAATACATAAGGCAAAGGCTAACAGCCATAAAAGGGGAAATCGACAGTAACACAATCATAGCATGGGACTTTAACACCCCACTTTCACCAATGGAAAGATCATCCAAACTGAAAATAAATAAGGAACCACAAGCTTTACATGACACATTAAACAAGATGGACTTAATTGATATTTATAGGACATTCCATCCCAAAACAACAGAATACACTTTCTTCTCAAGTGCTCATGGAACATTCTCCAGGATAGATCATATCTTGGGTCACAAATCAAGCCTTGGTAAGTTTAAGAAAATGGAACTCGTATCAAGTATCTTTTCCAACCACAACACTATGAGACTAGATATCAATTACAGGGGGAAAAAAACTGTAAAAAATACAAACACATGGAGGCTAAACAATAAGCTACTAAATAACCAAGAGATCACTGAAGAAATCAAAGAGGAAATCAAAAAATACATAGAAACAAATGACAAAAACACGACGGGGCTTCCCTGGTGGTGCAGTGGTTAAGAATCCGCCTGCCAATGCAGGGGACACGGGTTTGAGTCCTGGTTCGGGAAGATCCCGCATGCTGCAGAGCAGCTAGGCCTGGGCGCTACAACTACTGAGCCTGCGCTCTAGGGCCCACAAGCCACAGCTACTGAGCCCATGCACCACAACTACTGAAGTCTGCATGCGTGGAGCTCCTGCTCTACAACAAGAGAAGCCACTGCAATGAGAAGCCCATCGACACAACTAAAGAAAGTCCACATGCATCAATGAAGACCCAACGCAGCCAAAAGATAAACAAATAAAATTAACAAAATAAAACATGACGACCCAAAACCTATGGGATGCAGCAAAAGCAGTTCTAAGAGGGAAGTTTATAGCAATAAAATCCTACCTCAAGAAACAAGAAACATCTCAAATAAACAACCTAACCTTACACCTAAAGCAATTACAGAAAGGAGAGCAAAAAAACCCCAACATTGGCAGGTCAATGTTCATTGCAGCACTATTTACTATAGCCAGGACATGGAATCAACCTAAGTGTCCATCGACAGATAAATGAATAAAGAAGATGTGGCACATATATACAATGGAATATTACTCAGCCATAAAAAGAAACAAAATTGAGTTATTTGTAGTGACGTGGATGGACTTAGAGTCTGTCATACAGAGCGAACTAAGTCAGAAAGAGGAAAACAAATATATCTTAACACATATATATGGAATCTACAAAAAACGCTTTTGATGATCCTAGGAACAGGACAGGAATAAAGATGCAGACATAGAGAATGCACTTGAGGACACATGGAGGGGGAAGGGTAAGCTGGGACGAAGTGAGAGAGTGGCATGGATATATATACCAAATGTAAAATAGATAGCTAGTGGGAAGCAGCTGCATAGCACAGGGAGATCAGCTTGGTGCTTTGTGACGACCTAGATGGGTGGGATAGGGAGGGTGGGAGGGAGACACAAGAGGGAGGGGATGTGGGGATAAATGTATACATATAGCTGATTCACTTTGTCATACAACAGAAACTAACACAACATTGTAAAGCAATTATACTCCAATAAAGACGTTAAAAATATAAAAGTAAAAAATAACCCCCCCAAAAAAACACAATGATCCAAAATCTATGGGATGCAGCAAAAACAGTTATAAGTTGGAAGTTTATAGCGATATTAGCCTACCTCAGGATACAAGAAAAATCTCAAATAAACAACCTAACTTTACACGTAAAGGAACTAGAAAGACAGAGAAAACCCAGAGTTAGTAGAATGAAAAAAATTATAAATATCAGAGCAGAAATAAATGAAATAGAGACTAAAAAGCAATAGAAATTTCAACAAAACTAAGAACTAGTTCTTTGAAAAGATAAACAAAATTGATAAACCTTTAGCAAGACTTAGCAAGGAAAAAGAGAGAGGACCCAAATTGATAAAATCAGGTATGAAAAAGGAGAAGTTACCAACTGATACAACAGAAATTCAAAAGGCTCATAAGAGATTACTATAAACAACAATACCCCAATAAAATGGACAACCTAGAAGAAAGGGAAAAATCTTTGAAATGTATACTCTCCCAAGATTGCACTAGGAAGAAATACAAAATATGAACAGACCAATCTCCAGTAATGAAATTGAATCAATAATTTAAAAAAAAAAAAACCTCTGAAAAAACAAAAGTCTAGGACCAGATGGCATCACAGGTGAATTCTATCAAACATTTAGAGATGAGTTAACACCTATCCTTCTGAAACTATTACAAACAATTGAAGAGGGAGGAATGTTTCCAAACTCCTTCTATGAGACCAGTATCACTCTGATTCCAGAATCAGACAAAGATATCACACACACAAAAAATTACAGGTCAATATCACTGACGAACACAGATTCAAAATCCTCAACAAAATAATAGCAAACCAAATTCAACAATACATTAAAAGGATCATACACCATGATCAAGTGGGATTTACCCCAGGGATGCAAGGAAGTTTCAATACCTGCAAATCAATCAATGTCATACATCACATTAAAAAATTGAAGAATAAAAATCATACAATCATCTCAGTATATGCTGAAAAAGCTTCTGACAAAATTCAACATCCATTTATGATAAACACCCCACAAAATAGGTATAGAGGGAACACACTTCATCATAATAAAGCCCATACATGATAAGCCAACAGGTAACATCATACTCAATGGTGAAAAGCTAAAAGCATCTCCTGTAAGATCAGGAACAATACAAGGATGCCCTCTCTCACTGCTTTTATTCAACATAGTATTGGAAGTCTTAGCCAAGGCTAGAAAAAAGAAAGACAAGAAAAAAGAACTAAAAGGAATCCAAATTGGAAAGGAAGAAGTAAAACTGTTCCTGTTTGCAAATGACATGATATTATACATAGAATATCCTAAAGATGCCACCAAAATAATACTAGAACTCATCAATGAATTTGGTAAAGTTGCAGGATACAAAATTAATATACAGAAATCATTTGGGGACTTCCCTGGTGGTCCAGTGGTTAGGATTCTGTGCTTCCACTGCAGGGGACATAGGTTTGATCCCTGGTCGGGGAACTAAGATCCCACATGCCACATGGCATGTCCAAAAAATAGAAAAATAAGAAAGAAATTGGGTTGCATTTCTATACATAACAATGAACTATATGAAAGAGAAATTAAGGAAACAATCCCATTTTCCATTGAATCAAAAATAATGAAATATCTAGGAATCAACCTACCTAAGGAGGTAAAAGACCCACACTGAGACAACTATGAGATACTGACCAAAGAAACTGAAGATGACACAAACCCATGTTCTTGGATTGGAAGAATTAATATTGTTAAAATGACCATACTACCCAAGATAGATTCAATGCAATCCCTATCAAAACACCAATGGCATTTTTCACAGAACTAGAACAACTAATTTTAAAATTTGTATGGAAACACAAAAGACCTTGAATAGCCAAAACAAGAAAGAAGAACAGAGCTAGAGGTGTCACGCTCCCTGACTTCAGACTAATCATAAAGTTATAATAATCAATGCAGCATGGTACTCGCACAAAAACAGTCACTCAGATGAATGGGACACAACAGAGAGCCCCGAAATAAACCCATGCACTTACGGTCAATTAATCTATGACAGAGAAGGCAAGAATATACAACGGGGAAAAGACAGTCTCTTCAATAAGTGGTGCTGGGAAAAATGGACAGCCACATGTAAAAGAATAAAACTACAACATTTTCTCACACCTTATACAAAAATAAACCCAAAGAAGAACAGACACATGTTGGACTCCCCTGGTGGTACAGTGGTTAAGAATCCTCCTGCCAATGCAGGGCACATGGGTTCAATCCCTCCTGCCAATGCAGGGCACACGGGTCCGGGAAGATCCCACACGCCATGGAGCAACTAAGTCCATGAGCCACAACTACTGAGCCTGGGTGCCACAACTACTGAAGCCTGTGAGCCTAGAGCTCCGCAACAAGAGAAGCCACTGCAATGAGAAGCCCACACACCACAACAAAGAGTAGCCCCACTCACAACAACTAGAGAAAGCCCATGCACAGCAATGAAGACCCAAGACTGCCAAAAATTAATTAATTAATTAATTCAAAAAGAATAGACACATGAATATGTATAACTGAATCACTTTGCTGTACACCTGAAACTAACTCAACATTGTTAATCAACTATACTCCAATATATAATATTGGGTTGGCCCAAAAGTTCGTTCGGGTTTTTTCCATAATATCTTTCAAAAAAACGCAATGAACTTTTTGGCCAACCCAATAAAAAGTTAAAAAAATGTTAGGTAATAAAGAAGGCTTGATGAAAATAAAATAAAGTCTCAATATTAAGATTTAAAAAAAACAAAATGGACTAAAAACCTAAATGTAAGATCAGAAACCATAAATTCCTAGAAGAAAGCATAGGCAGAACACTCTTTGTCACAAATCATAGAAACTTTTTTGTGTGATTTGTCTCCTAAGGCAAAGGAAACGAAAGCAAAAATAAACAAATGGGACCTAATTAAACTTGAAAGCTTTTGCACAGCAAAGGAAACCATGACAAAACAAAAAGACAACCTACTGAATGGGAGAAAATATTTGCAAATGATATGACCCGTATGGGCTTAATACCCAAAACATATAAAGAGCTCATACAACTCAATATCAAAAGAAAAACAGGGCTTCCCTTGTGGCGCAGTGGTTGAGAGTCCACCTGCCGATGCAGGGGACGCGTCAAAAAAGGGAGGGGCCCCCGTCCCGAAAAAAAAAAAAAAAAAAACAACCAATTGTAAAATGGGCAGAAGACCTGAATACACATTTTTCCAAAGAAGGTAATACAGATGGCCAACAGGTATATGAAGAGATACTCAACATCACTAATCATCAGAGAAATGCTAATCAAAACCACAATATCACCTCACACCTGTCAGAATGGCTATCATCAAAAAGATCACAAATAAATAACAGATGTTGGTGAGTATGTGGAGAAAAGGGAACCACTGCACACTGTTGGTGGGAAGGTAAATTGGTGGAATCACTGTGGAAAACAGTATGGAGGTTCCTCAAAAAACTAAAAAGAGAACTACCATATGATCCAGCAATTCCACTCCTGGGTATATCCAAAGAAAATCAAAATCCTAATCTGAAAAGATGCATGCACCCCAATGTTCATAGCAGCATTATTTACAATAGCCAAGATAAGGCAGCAACCTAAATGTCCATCAAAAGATGAATGGATAAAGAAGATTTCATACATATATACAATGGAATATTACTCAGCCATAAAAAGAATAAATTTTTGCCATTTGCAACAACATGGATAGACCTGGAGGGTATTATGCTTAGTGAAATAAGTCAGAGAGAGAAAGACAAATACTGTGTACTATCACTTATATGTGAAATCAAAAAAATAAAGCGAATGAATATAACAAAAGAGAAACAGGTGCACAGATATGGAGAACAAACTAGTGGTTACCAGTGGGGAGAAGAAAGAGGGAGGGCAGAATAGCAGTAGGGGGACTTCCCTGGTGGCACAGTGTTTAAGAATCTGCCTGCCACAGGGCTTCCCTGGTGGCGCAGTGGTTGGGAGTCCGCCTGCCGATGCAGGGGACACGGGTTTGAGCCCTGGTCCAGGAAGATCTCACATACCACAGAGCAACTGAGCCCGTGCACCATAACTACCGAGCCTGCACTCTACAGCCCGTGAGCCACAACTACTGAGCCTGCACGCCACAACTACTGAAGCCTGTGCACCCTAGAGCCCGTGCACTGGTAGAGCCTGGTACTGCTCCATGGCCTGTTAGAAATCAGGACACACAGCAGGAGGTGAGTGTCAGGTGAGCGAGCAAACCTTCATCTGTATTTACAGCCACTCCCCATCGCTCGCATTACCGCCTGAGCTCCGCCTCCTGGCAGATCAGCAGGATCCTAGATTCCTAGATCCTAGATTCCTAGATTCTCATAGGAATGCAAGCCCTACTGTGAACTGCACATGCAAGGGATCTAGGTTGCATACTCCTTATGAGAATCTAATGCCTGATGATCTGAAGTGGAGCTGAGGCGGTGATGCTAGTGCTGGATAGCAGCCGCAAATACAGATTATCGTTAGCAGAGAGGTTTGACTGCACAGAGACTATAATAAATCAATTGCTTGCAGACTCATATCAAAACCCTATCAGTGGGACTTCCCTGGTGGCACAGTAGTTAAGAATCCGCCTGCCAATGCAGGGGACACAGGTTCAATCCTTGGTCCAGGAAGATCCCACATGGAGCAACTAGGCCCGTGCACCACAACTACTGAGCCTGCACGCCACAACTACTGAAGCTCGCGTGCCATAGAGCCCGCGTGTTGAAACTACCAAGCCCACGTGCTGCAACTACTGAAGCCTGTGCACTCTAGGGCCTGCGTGCCGCAACTACTGAGACCACGTGCTGCAACTACTGAAGCTCGCGTGCCTACAGCCCATGCTCTGCAACAAGAGAAGCCACTGCAATGAGAAGCCTGCGCACTGCAATGAAGAGTAGCCCCCACTCACCGCAACTAGAGAAAGCCCACACGCAGCAACAAAGACAAAACACAGCCAAAAATAAATTAAAATTTTTTTAATTTTCATCAAAAAAAAGAAAACCCTATCAGTGAGTGGCAAGTGAAAACAAGCTCAGGGCTCCCACTGATTCTGCATTAGGGTGAGTTGTATAATTATTTCATTACATATTACAATGTAATAATAATAGAAATAAAATGCACGATAAATGTAAGGCACTTGAATCTTCCCCAAACCATCCCCCCCACCCCAGTCCGTGGAAAAACTGTCTTCTGCGAAACCAGTCTCTGGTGCCAAAAATGTTGGGGACCGCTGTTGTACAGCACAGGGAATACAGCCAATATTTTATAATAACTTTAAATGGAGTATAACCTACAGAAATTTTGAATCACTATGTTGTACACCTGAAACTAATATAATATTGTAAATTAACTATATCTCAGTGAAAAAAATTTTAATAAAGTATACAGGAGGATGTGCATAGGTTATACACAAATACCACACCATTTGATATAAGGAACTTGAGCATCCTTGGATTTTGGTATTCAAGGAGGTCCTGGAATCAAGCCCCCCAGGACCAAGGGACAACTGTATTTCAAACCACATTCAATCCTCATTACCCTTGGTGTCTCTATTTTCAAATTCGCCTACTCCCTAAGTTTATTTGTGACCCCAAAATCAATACTCGAGGTGCTTTCGCAGTCCTTGCAGACATGCCCAGAGCAGTGAAAACTCAACTCTCCCAATGCTCACGTTCCCAGCTGAGGTGGAACAAGGCATACTCTGTCTTTGTGTCCCAGCTCTCAGACTGTAAACAAATGTCCTTTCCATAGTTGATTTATTACACATTTTTTGAATTTTTGTACTTTTTGTGGATTTCACTGTTTAAAATGGCCCCCAAGCATAGAGCTGAAGTGTTATCTAGTGTTCCTGAGCACAAGAAGGCTGTGACATGCCTTATGGAGGCAATACATTAGGTGGGCTTCATTCAGGTATAAGTTATAGTGCTGGTGGCCGTGAGTTTAATGTTAATGAACCAGCAATATATAGGTGACTTTAAACAGAAACACATATCAAATAAAGGTATCTGTTGATCAGCTGATAAAAATGTAACCAGAGGCTGGAGGGAACCTAACTCCATTCTTTCCACAGGAGCAGTGGTTCAATATTCACTAATTCAGTGTTTGCAGGGAAGTTATGGAATATAACTACAGCAAATAATGAGAATCCACCACATCCGACAAAGGACTGGTATCGAAATATATACTCAACAGTAAAAATCAAACAACCCAATTAGAAAAGGGGCAAAATTCATGAAAAGTCATGTCACCAAAGAGGATTACATAGATGGCAAATAAGCACATGAAAGGAGGTTCAACACCATTAGCCATCAAGGAGACTCAAAGTAAAACTACCGTGAGATACCTCTGCATGCCTATCAGAAAATTAGAAACAGTGAAAATGCCAACAAGGATGCAGAGAAACTGCATCTCTGGTACACTGCTGGTAGGAGTGTAAAGTGATATAGCCACTCTGGAAAAGTTGGCAGTTCCTTATAAAACTAAACATGAAACTAACATATGACCCAGCCATTGTTCTCCTGGGCATTTATCCCAGAGAAATAAAACTTGAGTTTACATGAAACCGGTATATGAATGTTTATAGCAGCTTTATTTGTAATCACTCCAAACTGGAGACAACGCAAATGTCCCTGAACAGGTGGATGGTTGAACAGACTGTGGTAGTTCATACCATGGAGTTGGACTGAGCCACAAAAAGGAATCAACTATTGACACAGCAGCAACCTGGACAGATCTCCAGGGAGTTATGCTGAGTGGAAAAAGTCAACACATAGAGGTTACTATAGGATTTCATTTACATAACATTTTTGAAATGACAGAATTTTAGAAATGAAGGACAGATTGGTGGTGGCCAGGGGTTAGGGACAGGTTAACATGGGATAGAGGTGTTCTGTACCTTGACTCTAGTTGAGACAGAAGTCAACACATGTACACAAATGAGCACAAAGAAAACGGTGAGATCTGAATAAGGCCAGTGAATGGTATCAGAGTCAATATCCTGGTGTGATATTGTAGCACATTTTTGCTAAAAATTACCATGGGGAGGAACTGGGTAAAGGGTACTGGTACCTCTCTGTATTATGTCTTACAATGGCAATGATCTCTGTAAAAATACCCATTAAACAAAACAGCCCAACACAAGGTGATGGGGTATCTGGAGCAGGTCAGGAGAGGCCGCACAAACTCAATCAAGGCCCTGGGCCAGGTGTGTCTGCGAGCAGCCCTGTCCCCTGATGCTCTTCTGCGTCGGTCTGCACCCTCTCGGCGATACCCACTCTGTGCCCACGACCTCCAGGCCACCCCACACCCACCCCTACTGAACACTACCCCCATGAGGACAGCCACCACAGCACCCCACAATTCCTACAAGCCCCGTGTGCTTTAAGATAAACTCAGTTCTGCCCACTCTGCTGGCACCCCCTCACCCATCACCCAGGGGCAGGGGCTCTCCTTCAACCCCCACTCTGCCCCAGGATAGTGCCAGGCCCTGTGCAAACCCCTCGTGGGCTCTGCCTGATGTGGCGTCCTGTAATCCTGCCCCAAGATGCATTGGCCTCAACTATTTGAAGGATATTCCAGACATGCAGTAGTCTCAAGGCCTTTCCTTGCTGTGTCCTCTGTCTGAACACACTCAGTACATATGCCCCCCAACCTCTATCCCTCATGTGCCCAGTCCCCCCATGTGCTCCATCCCCCCATCCACCCCAACCCTGTCCCATCCCCCCAGTGCACCCAGTCTCCGCATGCACCCCGACTTCACACATGCCCCATTCCTCCAATGCACCCTGACCTTGCCCTATCCCCCAAATGCACCTAGTCTCCACATGCATGCCAACCCCACCCTCTCCTTGTCCCCGCAATGCTCCCTGATACCACACACACTCCATCTCCCAATGTGCACCATTCCCACACTTACTCTGTCCCCCCAACATATCCCGACTCTGCACCCACCCTGTCCCTTAATTGCCCCATCCCTGCTCCATCTCCACCTGCACCCCAACCCCAAACAAGCCCAGTCCCCCCAATGCACTCCATACCTGCTCATGCCCCATCCCTCCAACGGCCTGGTCCCCACCACATAACCCATCCCCACCAACAGACAGCCTATCCCCCCAATTCACCCCATCTCCGCACACACCCCATCCCATTCTCTGCTTTATTCTTGACCGCAGAGCTACGGCAATCCAGTATATTTTGTATTTTACTTTTACGGTTTGTAGGCACTCAATAATTTGTTGAATGAATAGAGGAATGAATGAGTGAAATGTAGATCAGAACTCAGCAATCTCCAGATTCTTCATCAACAGGGGTCCCTGCTGTCATTCATTTCCCTGACGAACTTCTTGAGAGATTTCTGAATAAAATTTATTCAGAAGTAATTCCTTTTTCCCACAAACATTAATGTGGCCAAACTGAATCAACATCGTTTGAAAACAAACTGAAGACAAGGACAGAGTTGGCTAAGTGCCCAGATCACAGAGAGTGCAAGGGGGCTCCCCCCAGGGTTGAAGAGTGGAATGCTCCCCCAGCTTCCCCTCAGCACAGCCAGGCATCTGCCCAGGATGTTTGAAATGTAAACACCAAATCTCCAGATGGAATTAGAAAGACTGACAGCACCAAATGTTGGCATGGACTAGCTGCTGGTGGGAGTGTAAAACGGACTGGTCACTGTGGGAGAATGCAGGCAGCTTCGTCCTATGTGTGGCCCACAGGCCCACCCCAAGGCGCTGACTTGGCGAGTTGAAAGCCTGTGTCCACAAAGGGCTTGTTCGAGTGTGGGAATGAATGGAGATGGCCGGAGCAGAGAACGGGCAGAGGCTATCTGCTCAGAGCTCGCTGCAGCAAGGGAGTGAGGGGCAGTCAGGGGTGGCAGAGCTTCCCTATGGGAAAAGGGAAGGCCCTGGTGTGCCAACAGAGGCTGTGGGCCCGCGGAGCTGGAACGGCTGACGAGCAGTGGGGTGTCCCGTGGGACGGGTTAGGGAGCATATTTGGCTTGCTCTAGTTGGTTCCAAGTTGGAAGCAGGACAAAAGATAGGGAAGCATCAGTTATTGATCAAGTCCTGTGGTTTGGGGCTGATGGCTAATTGCAGGGGTTGTTGTTTGGCTGCCTGGACTGTTGCTAGAGATAGCAGGCTGACATCCTGCAAGTCTGACTATAACAGGCTGGCTACTGGAGATGGTGGGTTGGTTTCTTGGGCAGGTGGCCAAAGGTTGTAGGTCAGATTTCTATTTTTACAGATGGTCTGTTTATGGTTTGTATGCTCACTGCTGCTTTCCCCATAACAGCCCAAACTGCAAATATCCCAGGGGTCCCTCGATAGGAGATGGATAAGCTAACTGTGGTCCGTCCACTCAACCAGCACTACTCAGCAATAAAAGGACTGCACCAGGGACACATGCGTCATGGGGGAGGCTCAAAAATGTGCCGAGAACAAAACCTCCCTTGGAAGTGCAGCATCATGTGATTCCACTGACATGAAGCTTTAGAGCAGGTTCAGCACATCTGTGATGGTTGGGGCATACAGCCTGACTAGGAAGGGGCAGGAGAGAGCTACCACAATTGTATGTATTTTTGAGAATTCATCAAACAGCAGGATTTGTGCATTTCACCACATGCTAATTTCACCTCCAAGAGGAAAAAAAAGAACCATAAATGATGTTGATGAAGGCGCTAGGGATGGGTGTGGCTGAGGTCTGCCACTTGCTTGGAAATGCATCAAAAATTAAGAAAGGCCAAGGGGTAGGGGGTGGCTAGAGGATTAGGGTGGGAGATTGATACCCAAAGGAAAAAGCACAGCAGAAGCTCATTGCAAATTGGGCATGTCCAAGGAGTGTTTACTGCAAAACTCTCAGTTTCCTGGTGCTGGGAAAACTGTACAGCTACATGTAAAAGAATGAAATTAGAACACTTGGATAGGGAGGTTGGGAGGGAGACCCAAGAGGGAGGGGATATGGTGTTATGTGTATACATATAGCTGATTCACTTTGTGATACAGCAGAAACTAACACACCATTGTAAAGCAATTATACTCCAATAAATATGTTTTAAAAAACCCTCACTTTCTGTGTTAGATATTTTCAAAATAAAATGTTGGAGAAAGCATGTCTAAACATAAAAGGGGAGGAGGGATCAGCATCCGCCAGCCTCCACTCAGATATGCTGGGGGTTTCAGGTACAAGCTCTTGGTACCAGCCTCTTACAATGGGGTCTCCATCCAACTCAGTCTCAGATTTCCAACTTGATAATTTTTCTCAAATCTATTTATAAATACTCCTGGAACCAGTGCCAAGAAAAGAACGCAGCACAACTGGCTGAGTGCCACCCACTAGGGGGTTAGCATCCTGCCCATGCCCATAGTGAACCATGAAATCTGAAATACAAAGAGTCAAGAGGAAATCATCCCACAAGACTTATCTGCAAGATGTGTATCAAAATATTATCATCTAAAAAAGAGAGAGAAAGCACAAAGAAAACATATCGAATGTCCATCTGTGGCCTAGTTGAGTGAACCAAGTGATATCCAAATACTGGAAGCCACAAAAAACATCCATGGTGATGACAGAGGGATAAGTGCTTATGAAATGTGGGGAAAAAAAATACAGACGCAAAACTGACATATTAAACATAGAAAGACCTCAACTACACAGAAGCAACACAGAGATAAACCCGGAAGAAAATGGGACAAAGTAAATATATATTTTTAAAGAGAGCTTCTGGAAGATCAAGTTACCGCAACACCAGGTGGAAAGAAATGAAAATGGGAAGAAGAAGAAATGGGACAAAGTAAATATATATTTTTAAAATATATATTTTTAAAGAGAGCTTCTGGAAGATCAAGTTACGTGCAACACCAGGTGGAAAGGGGAACATGGCAAGGAAACACAGCAGTCCGGTGGGAAGAGAGGGGTTTTTTCCAGAAAAGGCTGGGCAAAAGGAGAGTGCAGACCTGGCCCCCCTGCCTCCCATGCAGCCCCCAGGATTCTCTTCCCACTCCTATTGCCCTGTTAACTAAAAATACTTGGTTTTGTTGCTCCTCTGCTTTTCAGTTTTTTACTTCTTTAATTTCTGTTTATTATTTACTTTCTTTGAGTCTATTATGTCGTTACTTTGCTAACTTCTTAAGTCAGAGGCACAACTGTTTAAACTTTTGGTCTTTTTAAATAATATGACTAAAGCTATAAAGTTAACCCTAATATAAACCCACAACCAAATTTTGTTGTGTTTTCATTGTCATTTCATTTCTAAGTAGCTGATAATTTGTGATGACTTTTTTCTTTGACCCATGAGGTATTTAGATGTGACTTTCTTAACTTTCAAGTGATGAAGGATTTTTAGTTATCTTTTTATTGGTATCTTTTTAGGTAAAATTTGGTCAAAGGATATGGTCTGTATGAAACCAATTCTTTGAAAGTTGTGGAAACTTTAGGGTTGAGAACAAGGACATGTTCCATGTGTTTTTGATAGGAATGTGTACTCTTCAATCACTGAGTGCAATGGTTGATAGATGCTTTAGATCAAGCTTATTGATTCTGTTATTATCATCTTGTCTTTACTGACTTTTGTTGATTTGCCGATTAATGAGAGAGGTTTCTGTGTTTTTTTTCTCTGACATCAAATATGTGGTGCCTTTTCCAACAACCAACTCTCCAATTCTCTGACTCCAACCAGGTGTCCAACAGTTCAACCCAATTCTGAGACTAAGTTCCTGAGTTAGTGGTCAGACCCCACAGGTTCAAGGACTCAGCCCACAAGACGGCCCCCACTTCAAATGCCAATTGCCATGAGGCGCCCAGGCCATCAACACTTCTGTCCAACCTGGCTACAAATTCAGGGGTTCCCATGACCCCCTCCTCAGATTCGATTAATTTGCTAGAGTGACTCAGAACTCAGGAAACACTTTACTTAGGTTTACTGGTTTATGACCTGCATTCCAGATATAACTCAGAAACAGCCGAATGGAAGAGATATGTAGGGCAGGGTATGGGGGTTCAATGCATGGAGCGCACATGATCTCTCCAGGCACCACCCTTCCAGCACCTCCGAGTGTTCACTGGCCTGGAAGTTCATCAAATCTTGTTCCAGAGTTTTTATGGAGCTCAATCTCCAGACCCCCTCCCTCCCTGGAGGTTGGGGTGTGACTGAAAGTTCCCACCCTCTTATCACTTGGTCTTCATGGTGACTGGTCCCATTCTAAGGCCATCTATGGGCCCACCCTGTGCCACCTCATTAGCATAAACTCACTCCCAAATTAGGCATTATAAATATCAACTTTCAGATTCAGCATTTTAGATTTATCCACATATTTACCTTCCCCCCCCACGCACGTTCATTCTAATCTTGCATTTCATATTTTCCCTTATGGGATTTCTTCTATGGGACTTTCCTTCTGCCTTATTCTTGAGAATATTTAAATTCTAAACTTTTTGTTTGTTTGTACAATTCTGCACCCAATTCCGATGTGTAGGTTCTCTCCCCACACCAGGCAAGTCTCCAATACCACTTGGGTATCCCACAATTCAACCCAATTCTGACACTATCTACCTGGAGATAGCATCAGAGCCCACGGGTTAAGGGCTCAGTCCCCCAAGACTGCCCCCTCACCACTTCAGACAGCAATCACAAGTCTAAGTTATCACCTGTGCTTCTGACCAACTGGCTATAGATAGGTTTTTACAACCCTCCTTGGGTTCAATTAATTTGCTAGAGTGGCCCAGAGAATACAGAGAAACATTTTACTTAGTAGATTACTGGTTTACTATTAAAAGATATAACTCAGGAACAGCCAAATGGAAGAGATGCAAAGGGCAAGGTATGTGTGCCCTCTCTGGGCATGCCACTCTCCCCAAATCTCTATGTATTCACTGACCTGGACACTCTCCAAACCCCATCTTTTTGGGGTTTTATGGAGGCTTCATTGTAAAGGTATGATTGATTAAATCATTGGCCTTTGGTGACTGATTCAAGCTCCAGCCCCTCTCCCCTTCCCAGAGGTCAGCGAGTGGGATTAAAAGTTCTAACCCTCGAATCACATGGTTGAGTCCTCTAGCAACGAGGCCCCATCCTTCAAGGCTTTCTAAAAGTCACCTCCTTAACATAAAGTCTGGTGTGGTTGACAGGAGCTTGTTATAAATATTAACACACCTCTATCACTCTAATTACTTAGGAAATTCCAAGAATATTAGGAGCTCTGTGCCAGGATTAAGGACAAGACCAAATATATATTTCTTACTGAAAACCACAGTTATCTCAGATGAAAATGTCTTATTTCACCTCATTCGTGAATGACAGTTTTGGGTATACAATTCCAGGCTGATAGTTATTTTTCTCTCAGTACATTGAAGGCATTACTCACTTCCCTTCTGGCTTCCACTGATGCTTTTGATAAACCAATTTTCTTTTTTTAAGATTTTTCTCTCTACCTACTTTCAAGATCTTCCCTGTGTCTTTGGGATTATGGACTTTCATTAAGATGTGACGAGGTAGAGCTACAGACCCACTGGGCTTCCTGAGCCTAAGAAGTGACAACTTCCATCAATTCTGGAAAATTCTCAGCCATTATTTCTTTCCTCTGCCCCATGTTCTTTTCTCTCCTTCTGTAATTCCACTTAGATAACTATGTTATTATACTAAATCTTCTCACCCTTCTCCCATCTCTTACTTTGTATCGTATTTCCCAATTCTTCAGAAAATACACCCATGGACTTTTTTTAAAGAATATATTTTTATTTCTACAAGTTCTCTTTGATCTGTTTACGACCTGCTTAATCGTCTTTATAGTCTCTTGCTTCTTACTAATATTTAAATGCCTTACTTTATTCCTTTAAATATACTAAATACACTTATTTTTTATGCCTGGTTACTCCAATATCTGAAAGTTTGTAGGTTTGATTCTATGATTTTTCTGCTGACTCATGTTTCTTTTTGGGTTAAATTAGTGTTTCTGGGATTTTGGGGTTTTTAACAACAAAGGTATATCCCTTAGAACTTATTCTCTGTAAAACCTGAGTTGGATAAGGGTTTGTAAAGAAAGGTTTACACTTGCATTTGCCCGGTTTCTAGAAATACTACCACCCAGTGCTACCTTTTTTTTTTTTTTAACTATGACATACTTTCTACAAAACAAACTAAAGCCAATAGGAAAATCAGCAAAAACCTTCCCTAGTATCTGCACCAGTTCTCACAGTGATCAGTGTTTATGAAATTGGAAGCAAATGTAAAGATTAAACACTGACTGATCCCCCTCTGGGTAATGTGCACAAGAAGGCTGGCTTTAGAGCTCCTGAAAGTCAGAGCTTCCTGCAAGCTCCAGCGTTTCTGTGAAAACTGACTTGGTTGTCCAAGAAAAGTAGTACTTCTGTCATATGGCAGTCTCCTTTTAAAAGCACTGAGGTAAAACACGGAATGTGCATTTCTTTGGATCTGAACCAAATATTTTAAGGTCACAGTTACCTGGAGAACCCTGAAGACATTTACAGGACACATGATCTCCAAGCAGCATTTCAGTCGGAAGCTGCCTACGCTTAAAACACCATTGGCCACCTCCTTTCTCATTTACTTTATGGCTCCCACATAAGGTCACATGTCAGCACAGTGGCTCATGCTCAGGCCAAGGGACTGATGTCCCATAAATACCACTACCCAGAGAAGACACTTGGCTCGCAACTCTGGGCATCCACAGACAGTGAGAAGCCCTGAACAGTTTTTTAATATACTATATTCTTTTAAAGATTTTTTTTTTTTTTTGGCTTCACCGGGTCTCAGTTGCAGCACGTGGGATCTTCATTGCGGCATGCAAACTCTTAGTTGTGGCATGCATGCGGGATCTAGTACCCCGAACAGGGATTGAACCCGGGCCTCCTGCATTGGGAGTGTGGAGTCCCATCCACTGGACCAACAGGGAATTCCCACCCTGAGCGTTTTTTAATTCACAGCACAGATACTGGCAGCACCCTGGGCCAGTACATGGGCCCCTGTGTCCTTTATGTATATGTCAGGAAGACCTACTCCATTCTGGTCCAGTGGATGTCCTGCCTTTTTAATTTTGTTCACTCCAGGAGACTGAACCTCAGAACGGTGCTGCTCATCCAGCCTGACCACCTGCTCTCAGTTTGGGGGAACGGGAAGGGGTCAGAACTGCCTGGCTGTTTCCTTCCCTGAGGGGAGCCTCACCTCACTGGGCTGGCCAAGCCCTCAGAGCCCCCCATGTCTCAGTCACCTTCAATTTCCCAGTCCCTCTCTGTGCCCCATCTTCCCTTCAGGCTCCCAGCAGCTCCCCACCCCCCAGCTCCACTGTCCCCACCTCCTCCTGGAGTGACTCCTGGCTGCATCTGGCTGCAGGTTCTTGGAGGCGATACTGCTGCTGCCCCAACACCAGGATGGCTCCTTTGTCACTCAGTCATCCCATCCCAGCTCTGTGGGAACTGCTCACATGCCTCACAGGGACAGGCCTGTCTGCCTTTTGCCCTGGTCTGCAGACCACAGCTCAGAGTCACCAGGGCCCAATCTCCTCTGGACTCGGAGCTCCATCACAGGTCCAGGCCTCTGAGGCCTCTTCCCTTCTTGTCAGTCCAGCAAACTGAGAAACTCTGCTAAAGTCTTTTATCTGGTGTGCACAGGGAAAGCATCTCAATGTATCTAGTTTACCCAAAACCAAGTCCCAGCACCTTCCACTCAAAATAAAAACACAGTGATCCAAAACCTATGGGATGCAGCAAAAGCAGTCCTAAGAGGGAAGTTTATAGGAATACAATCTTACCTCAGGAAACAAGAAAATAAAAAACCTAACCTTACACCTAAAGCAACTAGAGAAAGAAGAACAAACAAAACCCAGAGTTAGTAGAAGGAAAAAAATCATAAAGATCAGAGCAGAAATAAATGAAACAGAGACAAAGAAAACAATAGCAAAGATCAATGAAACTAAAAGCTGGTTCTTTGAGAAGATAAACAAAATAGATAAACCTTTAGCCAGAGCCAACAAGAAAAAAAGGGAGAGGACTCAAATCGATAGTGTTACAAATGAAAATGGAGACGTTACAATGGACACCGCAGAAGTACAAAGGATCCAAAGAGACTTGCAACTGTATGCCAATAAAATAGAAAACCTGGAAGAAGTGGACAAATTCTCAGAAAGGTACAATCTCCCAAAAGTGAACCAGGAAGAAATATGAACAGACCAATCACAAGTACTAAATTGAAAATGTGATTTAAAAACGCCCAACAAACAAAAGTCCAGGACCTGATGGCTTCACAGGTGAATTCTATCAAACATTTAGAGGAGAGTTAACACCTATCCTTCTGAAACTCTTCCAAAAAATTGCAGAGAAAGGAACACTCCCAAGCTCATTCTACAAGGCCACCATCATCCTGATACCAAAACCAGACAAAGATACCACAATAAAAGAAAATTACAGGCCGATATCACTGATAAACATAGACGCAAAAATCCTCAACAAAATCCTAGCAAACCAAATCCAACAATACATTAAAAGGATCATACACCATGATCAAGTGGGATTTATCACAGGGTTGCAAGGATTCTTCAATCATATGCAAATCAATCAATGTGATACACCACATCAACAAACTGAAGAATAAAAACCACATAATCATCTCAATAGATGCAGAAAAAAAGCTTTTGACAAAATTCAACACCCATTTATGATAAAAACTCTCCAGATGGGACTTCCCTGGTGGTCCAGTGGGTAAGAATCTGCACTCCCAATGCAGGGGGCCCAGGTTTGATCCCTGGTCAGGGAACTAGGTCCCGCATGCATGACAAAACTAAGAGTCTGAATGTCGCAACTAAAAAGCCTGCGTGCTGCAACTAAGACCCAGCACAACCAAAGTAAATAAATATTTAAAAAAAACCTCTCGAGAAAGTGGGCATGGAGGGAACCTACCTCAACATAATAAAGGCCATATATGACAAACCCACAGCAAACATCATTCTCAATGGTGAAAAGCTGAAAGCATTTCCTCTAAGATCAGGAACAAGACAAGGATGTCCACTCTTGCCACTTTTATTCAACATAATTTTGGAAGTCCTAGCCATGGAAATCAGAGAAGGAAAAGAAATAAAAGGAATCCTAATTGGAAAAAAAGAAGTAAAACTGTCACTCTTTGCACATCACATGGTACTATACATAGAAAATCCTAAAGACGCTACCAGAAAACTACTAGAGCTCATCAATGAATTTGGTAAAGTTGCAGGATACAAAATTAATACACAGAAATCACTTGCATTCCTATACACTAACAATGAAAGATCAGAAAAAGAAATTAAGGAAACAATCCCATTTACCATCACATCAAAAAGAATAAAATACCTAGGAATAAACCTATCTAAGGAGGCAAAAGATCTGTACTCAGAAAACTACAAGATACTAATGAAAGAAGTCAACGATAACATAAACAGATGGAGAGATATACCATGTTCTTGGATTGGAAGAATCGATATTGTCAAAATGAATACACTACCCAAAGCAATCTACAGATTCAATGCAATCCCTATCAAACTACCAATGGCATTTTTCACAGAATTATAACCAAAACGTTTACAATTTGTATGGAAACACAAAAGACCCCAAATAGCCAAAGCAATCTTGAGAAAGAAAAACAGCTGGAGGAATCAGGCTCCCTGACATCAGACTATACACAAAGCTACAGTAATCAAAACAGTATGGTACTAGGAATTCCCTGGCAGTCCAGCGGTTAGGACTCTGCGCTTCCATTGCAGGGGGCACTGGTTCAATCCCTGGTTGGGAAACTAAGATCCCACATGCCAGTGGTACAGCCAAAAACAAACATAAAACAAAAAACAAACAAAAAGTAGAGTACTGGCACAAAAACAGAAGTATAGATCAATGGAACAGGATAGAAAGTCCAGAGATAAACCCACACACCTATGGTCACCTAATCTATGGCAAAGGAGGCAAGAATATACAGTGGAGAAAAGGAAGTCTCTTTTGTTCGTGGTGCTGGGAAAACTGGACAGCTACATGTAAGAGAATGAAATCAGAACACTCCCTAACATCACACACAAAAATAAACTCAAAATGGATTAGAGACCTAAATGTAAGGTCAGATACTGTAAAAGTCTTAGAGGAAAACATAGGCAGAACACTCTCTGACATAAATAGCAGCAAGATCTTCTTTGATCCACCTTTAGAGTAATGAAAATGAAAACAAAAATAAACAATTAAACTTAAATACTAATTAAACTTAAAAGCTTTTGCACAGCAAAGGAAACCATAAACAAAATGAAAAGACATCCCTCAGAATGGGAGAAAATATTTGCAAAGAAAGTGACTGACCAGGGATTAATCTCCAAAATATACAAACAGCCCAGGTAGCACAATATGAAATAAACAAACAACCCAATCAAAAAATGGGTGGAAGATCTAAATAGACATTTCTCCAAGAATGACATACAGATGGCCAAAAAGCACATGAAAAGATGCTCAACATCGCTAGTTATTAAAGAAATGCAAATCAAAACTACAATGAGATATCACCTCACACCAGTCAGAATGGCCATCATCAAAAAATCTACGAACAGTAAGTGCTGGAGAGGGTGTACAGAGAAGGGAAATCTCCTACACTGTTGGTGGGAATGTAATGTAAATTGGTACAGGCACTATGGCGAACACTATGGAAGTTCCTTAAAAAACTAAAAATAGAACTACCATATGACCCAGTAATCCCACTCCTGGGCACATATCCAGAGAAAAACATAATCTGAAATCAAACATGCACCCCAATGTTCACTGCAGCACTATTTACCATAGTCAGGACATGGAAGCAACCTAAATGTCCATCGACAGAGGAATGGATAAAGATGTTGTACGGCAAACTCCTGGGGCTGCCGTGAGGATGTCGTGACCGCCCCTCAGCCCCAAGATACCGCCAG
Source organism: Neophocaena asiaeorientalis asiaeorientalis (assembly GCF_003031525.2). Taxonomy (NCBI): domain Eukaryota; kingdom Metazoa; phylum Chordata; class Mammalia; order Artiodactyla; family Phocoenidae; genus Neophocaena; species Neophocaena asiaeorientalis. Next base: position 2,267,257 of record NW_020172287.1, on the reverse strand, counting down.
GGCACAGCCCACAGCTCCCCTGACTGAGGTGTACACAGGCAGGATCCGGCCTCTCCCCTCCCCTCCCAGATTTTATGTGGGCAACCTGCTGCAACTGGTTCTGCCTGGATGGACAGCCTGAGGCAGCCTCACCACCCCATGAAGCCAGGTCGCAGGCTTATTCTATCCCTGGGTACAGCTCCTTCCCTTCCCCCACGGTCTCGGAACCAAGCTGCAAGGCCTGTGGGGCGCACTTCACAAGCGTGGCCAGGAAGGCCAATGGCCATGTGTCTCAGGACCAAGAGGAACCCATCTACCTGGAGAGCACAGCCAGAGCACCTACTGAGGGTGGACGCAGACCGTCAACTCAGAGGATAGCTGAGGCTGGAGGGCCTCTCTGTCTGACCTGACCAACCGGAGGACGTTGAAGGTCTAACTGTGTGGCATCTCAAAGAGATCCTGGCTCACAACTTCATCAACTACAAGCGCTGCTGTGAGAAGTGGGAGCTGATGGAGGGTGACGTGGCTGTACAAGGGTCAGAAGGGACTCCAGCAGCTGGTGTGTGGTGCTGAAGACCAAAACAGGGGAGCAGGGGAGCAGTGCCATCCAGCCTGGAGGAGAACCTGTGTCGGATCTGCATGGACTCGCCCATCGACTGTGTTCTGCTGGAGTGCAGCCACATGGTCACCTGTACCAAGTGTGGCAAGTGCATGAACCAGTGTCCCATCTGCCGGCAGTACGTGATCTGAGCCATGCATGTCTTCTGATCCTGAGGGCTTCTACTGGCTTCTTCAAGTGCTTTACAGGGACATAGCTCGAGATGTCTGGGCCCACAGTTAGCCAGCTTATAGAGGGGCAGGCTAACAAGAAAATCTGCAGTGTTCCTAAGACCAGGGCAAGCAAAGATGCTGTGTCACCTCTGGGCATGCCTGTCTTGCTCCAGAGGTGCACCTTGTGTCTGGCAGAGGCCGAGGCCAGTGGGAACTGGTACAGATCACACAGGCAAGTCCCTGTTTCAATGATCTTGGGGTGATGATGGTAACTGATGAAGCGAGGACTTTCTGGAATTTGGACCATATCTTCCTCCCTTCCTCTGAGAACCTAAACAGTTTCACCCTTCTTCCTGTAGCCCGCCCATCCCCCTGAGCTGCGTGCCTCTGTTTCACCCACCAGAAGTCCTGGTAGAAATGGCTCTCTTCTTCCCCAGCACATCTGGATTCATTTCTGGTCCCTCCAGCTTTCTGTGCTTTAACCAACCTTTGCTAAAGTCTGTTGCTGCATTACCTAAAATCCATGTGCTTCTTCAGATCAAAAAGGCGTTAGCTTACGAGACCAGTAGTGATCCTCCTTAGGACAGAATTTGGACCAGTAAACTCATTTCTGGTGAGAAATGAAACACAAATGCTACTGAAAAAAACTTGAAGTCGTTAAGAGTTGCTTCCTTAAGTGCTGGGATTGGAAGCTATCAGTCTCCTGACCTGCCCTTGGCAGTCAACAAAGCATCTGGCTTTCAAACTGCTGGGAAATTCCAGCCTCTGTGCAAGAGATGGTGCATGGATCATCTCTGTTTCTTCTCTTGGGGCCTGACTTGGTGCCATCCTTAATTTTAGCTTATGAGAAAAAGGAAAGCGTTGGGTGGAAGTAATGGCTTTCTGCTTGGCTTGACTTCTCCAACAAACAGCCTTAAACCACTTTCCCCTGAGCATGAGGTCCCTCCTTCCCATAGAGGTTTTAAACATGGTCTCACTGAAGGCACAGAGACTTAGGCAGAGAGAGCCTCACTCTTCTCTAGCCAGATTTCTTATGAAGTTCCTGGACACTGAGTATGTAAGACACAGCACCTAAGAGGTATCAGAAGGTACTGAATGAGGCTGGATTCAGCCCTTGAGCAGACAGCTAGAAGTCTTAGTTCCCCAGGTTGGTGGGGACTCCCTACTCCCATTTCCTTTCTCAGCCTACCGATTTAGGGTCAGGAAGAAGCCTTCTCTAAGCCCTTTAGGAAGGGCCATACAATGAGTAGGTGATGTTTCTGAGCCCTCCTAGGGTCTTTTCACCACCTAGTAGTCTTTACTACTAGTCTTTTCACCACTAGAAGAGCTTAAGTTTGCTGGAGAAGCTTAGCCAAGCACAAACATACATACTATGTACTATCAGAAAAGCTGTATGTGCCCCTATTACCACTGGATGAACTATGCAAACCCTTAAACACCTGAGAGCCTTGGCAGTCATCCCCACCCCTTGCAGCCAAGATCTCTCAGACCAGAAGAACCAATCATGACTTTGGAAAGCAGTGGGAAACCTCTAAGGGAACCTGTTTATTGGTACAGACATGCTTAATGCTTTCTCTCCATCAACCACTAATCCCCCTTTGGGGGAGTGAAATAATTTTATAAAGTAGTTGTCAGCTGAACACTGGATCATCTACCTTGACATTATACCAAGTCCTGGATGATTTGATTCTTGGCTACAGCCTTTGTAGAAACTGGGGGAATCAAGAGATTTCCCTGTAAAGACATCATCTTTCACCTTTCTGCTGGACAGTAAATACTACAGTTTACAGTGCCTACCAGATTAACAAAGGATTCAGCTACTCAATTCCTCTGTGAAACAGGTCTACATATATGCAGCTCAGTTACAACCTAGCGATAACTTCAGGGCAGAAGCTGGCTGTCTCCCTACTTAAAACTTGCTTTCTCTGCTGAGGCCTTACCTCTCCCTACCTCCCAATTTCCCTCTTAGACATGAGTTAATAATATTCTGATGGTTGGTTTGTAACCTCAGTAAAAATTAGAACTGATGTCATTTACTCATTTTGGAGAAAGAACTTGCCTTGAAGTCTTCTAACCTCTTTTGGTGAAGGTTTCCATTTAGGAAAAAAAGGTGCCCCTGCCTTTTTTGTATCTTATTACTATACCAAATAAAAGTTGGGAATTCTAAGATCCCAGTTCAGTAACTGTCTAACCTAGGTAGAAAACTTGATTTTTATCCTTGAATGCTCTCTCCTGCCCATCATGGAGCCTTGGTCTTAATTATGATGGAAACATCTAATTCTTCCATTATTCCATGGCTTTTGCTGTGATTGTTCTGAGATTTCAGTTGAGACTTGTTTTAAAAGACATGGACAGCTCACTGGTTCATAATACATTGGAATAGCTGGATCCCAACTAGTAAGAATAAGCTGTGCAGGAATTAGTGCTCAATATATATTGTAAAAATTTGTTGAAATCTTTAAAAAAAAATGTACATATACACAATGGAATATTACTCAGCCATAAAAAAGAATCCAGCAACATGGATGGACCTAGAGATTGTCATGCTGAGTGAAGTAAGTCAGACAGAGAAAGACAAATATCATATGATATCGCTTACATGCGGAATCTTAAAAAAAATGGTACAAATGAACTTATTTACAAAACAGAAATAGAGTCACAGATGTAGAAAACAAACTTATGGTTACCAGGGTGGGAAGTGGGGAGGGGTGGGGGAGAGATAAATTGGGAGATTGGGATTGACATATACACACTACTATATATAAAATAGATAATAAGGACCTACTGTATAGCACAGGGAGCTCTCCTCAATACTATGTAATGACCTATATGGAAAAAGAATCTCAAAAAGGGTGGATGTATGTATAACTGATTGCTGTACAGCAGAAACTAACACAACACTGCAAATCAACTATACTACAATAAACATTTTAAATAAATAAATAAATAAAGTTAAGGGGGGAAAAAAAAAAACCCAGAGTTCCACATGGGGCAGTTGTGCGTCACACTTTAATAGCCACTCTGAGGCATCAGGTAGGACACCCAGTAACCACGAGATTCACACTGCAGTGGGAAAATGGAGGTCAGTGGTTTAAAGTGGGGAAGTAAGTCATCCCCTTACTGAGAAGACATGACTACATCAGAAAAACAGCAGCAAGTAAGCCAAGCAGAAACTCCTCTCTGCAGCCTGGGCACTGCCGTCCCAGGGCAGCCACTCCTCCCCTGAGCTCATGAGGGCTATGGTGGGGAGAGGGGGCTGCCAATGCCATTGTGGGGCCGAAGCTGTGGAGATGTGCTACCCTGGCATAAAATGGTATTGGGGCTCCCCCAGCTGGCACCCCTGAGCAGAGAGATACACCTTGGAGGGCTCAGGTGGATGTCAGCAGTGCATGTGCCTCCACTCACAGACACCGCCACTCCACCTGGCCCCAAGCGATTCCCACCCTGAGACATGCCCCCAAGTCAACATGGTAAGACCATTCCCAGAGCCCACTTGCCCCTTCAGCCACCCCAGACACTGAGAAGCCTCCTTTCCAGGCCTGACCAGGCAGGCTCAGAGGGGTGTGGACAGCCCAGAGGCATTCTGGAGCATCCTGCCCTTGGCTGATGGATGAACTACCTCTAGATCTATACGGTTCGGAATCTCATCCAGGGCCTGGTGGAAGCTGGGCCTCTGCTCAGCACAGAGGCAGGCGCAGGACTCACTTCTACCCACCCTCAGTCCTCAGGAGGGCTCCTGATGCTCCAGCCACAAAGCCACCACGAGAGGACAGCCAGCCTCAGCACAGGACCCTCCACAGGAAGCATGATAGGCTGGGAACACCGGGGCTGCAGCAGCATGCCCCACCATGCCCGCAGCTCTGGGAGGCCCACGTATACTTGGGGACCCTCCAAGAGGGTATTCTCTCAACTGGGCCACCCTAGGAAGTGGGGGCTGGCCTACAGGGTGCAGCAGATAAACAGAGGCCTTGTACAGGACTGCAGGGACATCCAGGGCTACTTAGTGGATGTGGGCCACCAGTCTGGCACAGATGCAGTTAGGGCCACAAGGCCACTCTCAGAGGTTCTGATGTGGAGAGGACCCTTGATTTTCTCGGACCGCAACAGAGCCAGACCCACGTCCCCCAGGCCTGCCCTGTACTTGCCGGCTGCCTGCCCCGACTTGGTGAGCACAGAGGTGCCAGGGGCAATGCTGCCCACGGGGAGGGGGCCTGAGAGCTGTACTGGGAAGAGGCGCTTTCGGATGACACCCATGTGGTGGGTGCGAGCCGTCAGCTCCTGGCCAATGTAGCAGCCTTTGGTGAAGCTGACGCCATTCATGAAGGCCAGGTTAGACTCCAGCGGTAGGGCTACTCCTGGGGGCAGGTCATGGACCCCCTCGGGAACGCCTGTAGAGGTAGGGAGAGGCTTGGTGAGACTAAGGTGTCCTCCAGAGCTGGGGACTCAATCAAGAGTGGCCGGGGGTACTGGCCTGTAGGAGTCCCACCACCTGACCCACCACAATCCTCTGGGTCCCTACTAGAACCCCTTCTTGTCCCTCCCCATCCTCCAGGTCCCTACTCTAGCCCCCGGCTCTGGTCCCTGGGTGAGGACCTTGGTCTGGCCCTCAATACTACCCACTAAAGAAGTCGACCCTACCCCTGACCCCGGATCTCTGCTCTCTACCCTGGCTCCTCCCAGTGCCTGGGCTCACCACACAGTTTCCCCAGGGCTCTGTGTCACACCCCTCCGGTCCCTTCCCATCCCACCCTGTCCTTCCTCTGCCCCCATCCAGCACCACTCCTCTACCCCCGACCCTTCCCCAGGTCCAACCCCATGTCCATACCTTGCTGGTACCGGTGTCGGTGATAATCCTGGAGGTCCCCAAGACGGCCCCCGAGCACCAGGGCTGAGCCCTCATCCTGGGAGAGGAGCCGCCAGCCCATGCGAGCAGTCCGGGGATCACGGGTGAGGATGGTGGTGCACTCGGCCTTCTCCTGAAGCAGCACAGCCCTGCCGGCCTCCTTAGGGGCACAGGGCAGCACGGCCCACACCCGCAGCTCGGGGCATGGCTCCACGGTGACCCTCCGCCGGATCTTGTGCAGCACCAGGTGCCTCTGCAGCGCATCCAGCACTGCGCTGTCACACTCCAGGAGGAAAGTGGGCTGCTCGTGGGAGCCCTCAGGGAGCCTGCGGGGAGAGGAAGGGGTGCATGGGGGCGGGCACGGCACACCGTGGAAAGTGCATGGAGTCAGGCCGCGGCCATACGTGGCTGTGCCTCCCAAGTGCACCTCGGACCACCTAGTAAAGCTGCACAGCACAGCCATGTGCTGGAGACCTCATGGCACCACCCCTCCCCGCCCAGGGAGGAAACCCCAGGAAACAGTCTGGCAGGTGGAGGAGAGGGCTTGGCCCAACAGGTGGGAAGCAGGGCCCTGGGACCACGGTGGTGTCTGGTGCGCAAGGTGAGGCGGAAAGGCACAGACGGCCACACTGAAGTCCAGGATTTGTCTCCTCCAGCCCTGAGAAGCCACTGAGAAGCCAAGGGTCCTAAGGCAGGGCACACAATGGATTTCAGGAGGGAGGTGGGCAGGCAGGAAGAGCTGGGAGGACAGCAGACAGCTGACGCAGGTGAGGTGCATGGTGAAGCCACACCCTACCCATGCCCACCTCCCACCTCCCCTAGGGAGGCTCCGCAACCTGATCAGGGCTCCAGAACCATCCTAACCCTCACTTCAGGCAGCCCACATCCACGGAATGACCCCAGATCCTGTTGTCATTGACGGATGGATGATGGGGCCCTTACAGACAGATGAGCACAGAGGAGAGACCAGTGCACCATCAGACATGGTGGAGGGGCCCTAAGTGGAGACATCCAGGACCCAGTACATGGCTGGGGTCCTGGTTATAGATGTGGCTTGAGCAAGGACCCGCAGCTGGGTGGGAGCTGAGACACAGAAGCGGGTAAGACCTTCCAGGAGCACATATAAGACAGAAAGGTCATCAGCTGGTACCCCAGACCCCTCCTCCAGAACCCATCAGCTGTGCCCCCAACCCCCTCCCCAGGCAGGAAAGGGTTAACTGCTGCCCTGGAGCAGCCAGTCACCCCCCGAGGAAAGAGCTACAGAGGCTTGCTTGGTGGGTTCACCTTACAGCACAAACCCTGTCATGTCCATGCATATAACTATCAGCCACGGGTCCAATAAGGACAGGGACAACCAGGTGGAACACAGCAGGCTGTAGCAGCAAGTCAGGTTAGCACCTCACCTTCCAAACAGTCCTCAAAGAAGGTAAAAAATGAGATCAGCTGAGGGGTGGAAAAAGGATCATTTACGGATGGAATTAAAATGCCAGAAAAAAACAGAAGAGTTCAAAGGCGCTGCCTCAGATAACCACATGGAAAGAAGTTCAAAATCACTTATCATGAAACAAAGGCAAATTAAAACCACGATGAGATACCACGACACAACTATCAGAAATAAGAACATCCAAGGCAGTGAGGATGCAGAGGAGCTGGATCATTCAGCCTTGCTGGTGGGAACGTAAATGGAACAGACATTCTGGAAAATGGTTTGCAGTCCTTTATAAAACTAAACATGCAGCTGCCACACAACCCAGCCATTGTACTCCTGGGTATTTATCCCAGAAAACACCCCAGGTGTTCACATAAAACCTGTGCATGAATGTTAGAGGCATTTTTATTCTTAACAGCCAAGAAATGAAACCAAAATATCCTTCAGTTGGTGAATGGTTAAACACACTGTGGTCCATTCCCTCAATGGAATATTACTCAACAGGGAAAAGGAACAGACTACTGATGAAGCCAAAGGGCATCAAGGTGAGTGAAACCCAATCTCAGAAGACTCTGTTTGTACGATATTCCTGAAATGACACGATCGTAAAGATGGAGAGCGAGCAGGGCTGAGGGGATGGGAAGGGCAGTATGCCCACAGAGGGCAGAAGGGAGCCTGATGGTAATGGAGCAGCTCTGCCTTGATCGAGGTTACACAGGTCTACATGTGTGATCAAATCAGAGCTGCACGCATGAGAGCACGTGGAAATCTGGGAGAACCTGAGGGCGCCCTGTGGCTGGCCCATGTCCGTCCCAATTGTGACCCTGGACTATAGGAGGCAAGATGAAGCCACTGCAGGGACTGGGTGAAGGGTATATGGGACATCCCTGTTCATTTTTTTGTGGCTTACTGTAAATCTATAATTATTTCGAAATAAAAAGTTAAAAAGAAAGAAGAAAAAGGAGCTGCCTCTGGAGAAAATTGGTCCATGCCGGTGAGAAGGAAGACAGCAGTCGGTCAATTTTCATCAAAAGCCTTTTAATGTTATTAGGTTTTTTAACCATGTGCAGGTACATTTTTATTTTTTATTTATTTTTTATATCTTTATTGGGTCATTTTGGTACATGACTCTTTTTGAATTATGGTTTTCTCAGGGTATATGCCCAGTAGTGGGATTGCTGGGTCATATGGTAGTTCTATTTGTAGTTTTTTTAAGGAATCTCCATACTGTTCTCCACAGTGGCTGTATCAATTTACATACATTTTTATTTTTTTAATCTCCGATAAAGGAAGCAGACAGAAACAGTATGAAATACTGGCAAGGGGAGGAATTGGGCATGGGTGGACAGAATGTGAGGTTGTAGGGGAGAGTAAACCTTGGAGGGAAGAGGGAGAAATGAGGGTAAAGCCATACCCAAGGAGGGAGGAGGCCCAGCATGGGGAGGGCCCTGAGAAGGACTGGTGAAGGGACCACCAGAATGCCGGGGTAGACAGGCCCCAGGCTGATGCCCCCATCTCACTCACGGGGTGGATGTTCCACGGGGTTCAAGACAAATTGGGTGGGGCAGGGCCAGGCTCTGGGCTCAGACACTTTCTGAGCTACCTGTGCAGATGGCCATATGCCATTCAGCCCCTCAGGACCAACAAAGCTTTAATGCACCCCTGCTCCCCACCACCCCAAATCAGACTGTCTGCTGCCCCTGCTGCAGTTGAGTAACAGGGGACAGGTCAGAAGAAGAAGGGGTGAAGTAGGGTGAGCCTGTGCTCAGGGCAGCTTTCTTGGCTGGCATGGCCAATGTGTGGGCTGGAGCACTCTCTGTGGGGCCATCCTGGGCACTGCTGAGCACTGAGAGCACCCTGGGCCCAGGCCACTAGAGGCAAGGAGCATCCACGCCTGAATGACAACCACACATATCCCCAGACGTCACCAAGTGCCCCTGAGTAGAGCTGCCAGATAAAACATAGGATGTCCAGTCAAATTTCAATTTCAGAAAACAGTGTAATGTCTTTAGTAAATGCATTTCCCAAACACTGCGTAGGTCACCTCCTAAAAAGTCACCCGTGTCTGTTTGAAATTTAGCTGGGCAACCCACAATTTTATTTGCTAAGCCTGGAAGCCCCTCCTAGGGGTACAACCGCAGCAGCAGGAAAAGGAAGGTCGAGGGGCACCTGCAGCCTCCCCAGCCGGCCTGGCGGGCAGGACCTGGATATAGCATGTGGTGGCAGTGCAATCCCAGGTGTCCATCCTCGCCCACCCTCCTGCCCAGGACGCAGGCTGTGAAAACCCAAAAAGGGAGGGTCAAGCCCACCTAACTCCTCATCCAGAACTCCCAGAGTGCCCTCATCCAGCAGCCCAATGCCCTGCACAGTACCTGACACCCTGGTACCCACCACCCCCGTAAACACAGGGACCTCACTCCTCGAGTGCAGCCCTGGATCCAGCTCTGCCCAGGGTCAGGGTCTTCACACATAAACAGACCCCCTCAGGGGCACTGCAGGTACCAGGTCATGAGGCATGGGGCACAAGGGGGCTAGCAGGTAAGGGACACACAGGTGCACAGAGACCAGACCCAAATGCCTGTCAAGGAGTGGTGGCACTCACCAGGGGCCTTGGACTGCTGCAGGACTGTACATGGAGGACCCTGTCAGGCTGGCATACTCCAAGTCACCTAGGGGAACAGCCTACAGTGTGCCCATGGGGGACTGAGTATATGGAGCCCTATACGCTCCCCACAAGGCAGGAAGAGGACAATCCAGGGGCCCACAGATCATGGCCACAGCAGGAGGGCAGAAGAGACGTGGGTTAAATGGAGGCTCAGTGGGGTTGCCATAGGAACCATGAGGTCCTGGGCAGAGATGCACTAGCCCCACTGCCCACCTTCCCTCTGCTGGGTACACACATACCAGGAACCTGCTGAGACCAGACTCAGCATGGAGCCAGCTGAGATGAGCACCAGGGGAACCAGGCATGGAGAGAAACAAGTGAGCAGTGGACCATCCGAACCCTCTCCAGGCAACCCTGGCCGGATGGCCCCCAGAGACACCCCCCAGAAACCCATAGACAGAGACTTCAGTGTGTCCCACAAAAGCCAGAGCAGCCCAGGACCAAAACCTGGAGTATCTCCTCTGCAGCCAGCACTTAAGGCCTCCATCATGAAGACAGAGGCCCAGGAAGCAAACACATGGTCAGAATGAGGAAGGACTTTCAAAACACAAAGCCTCGGGCTTCCCTGGTGGCGCAGTGGTTGAGAGTCCGCCTGCCGATGCAGGGGACACGGGTTCGTGCCCTGGTCGGGAAGATCCCACATGCTGCGGAGCGGCTGCGCCCGTGAGCCATGGCCGCTGAGCCTGCGCGTCCGGAACCTGTGCTCCGCAACGGGAGAGGCCACAACAGTGAGAGGCCTGCATATCGCAAAAAAAAAAAACCACAAAGCCTCAGCTGAGGGGGTGAGGAGTCAAGCCACAGACTGGGAGAAAAGGTTTGAAAAGTCACATCTGACAAAGGACTGTCACTCAAAATATACAAAACCACTTACAACTCAAATAAGGAAACAAACAACCTGATTAAAAATGGGCCAAAGACCTCAACAAACACCTCCCCAAAGATAGGTGGCAAACAGCGTACGAAACGATGCTCCACGTCATATGTCATCAGGGAAAAGCAAATTAAAAAAACAACAAGCTACCATTACACACCTATTAGAATGATCAAAATCCAGAACACTGACACCACCAAATGCTGGTGAGGTTATGGAGCAACGGAAAGTCTTCATTCATTGCTGGTGGGAATGCAAAATAGTACAGCTACTTTGGAAGATATTTTGGTGGTTTCCTACAAAACTACACATATTCTTCCCTTACAATCCAACAATCACACTCCCTGGTATTTACCTAAAAGGAGATGAAAACTAACCGCCACACAGAAACCTGTACACAGATGCTTATAGCACCTTTATTCATAATTGCAACAATATGGAAGCAACTGCTGAAGTCCTTCAGTAGATGGATACATAAACTAGTACATCCAAACAATGGACTATTATTCAACACTAAAATGAGCTATCAAGCCCTGAAAAGACATGGAGGACACTTAAATGTATATTACTAAGTGAAAGAAGTCAATCTGAAAAGGCTGCATACTCCGTGATTCCAACTACGTGACATTCTGGAAAAAGTGAAACTATGGAGACAGTTCCAGATCCAAAAAGATCCTTTCAGTGGTTGTGAGGAGTTAGGAGGAAGGGAGGGTTGAATAGGTAGAGCACAGAGGATATTTAGGGGTAGTGAAACTACCATATATAATAGTACATACACATTATTATACATTTGTCCAATTTGTCCAGCACCAGCAGTGAAACCTAATGTGAATTAAGGACTCTGAGTAATTTTGGTGTTAATGCAGGCTCGTCGACTGTAAATAACATACTACTTTGGAGGAAGAGGTTGATAACGGGGGAGACTATGCATGCGTGGGGGCAGAGAGTATATAAGAAGTCTCTGTACATTCCCCTAAATTTTGCTATGAACCTAAAATTGGTCTAAAAAGTCTACTTTTTCTTTTTTCTTTATTTTTTTGGCCACGCCACATGGCTTGCAGGATCTCAGTTCCCTGACTAGAGATTGAACCCAGGCCATGTCAGTGAAAGCTTGGAATCCTAACCACTAGGCCAACAGGGAACTCCCTATAAAGTCTACTCTAAAAACAAAAAGCTTGTTGGTAGGAATGTAAATTGATACAACTGCTATGGAGAACGGTTGGAGGTTCTGTAAAAAACTAAAAACAGAACTACCGTTTGACTCAGCAGTCCCACTACTGGGCATATACCCTGAGAAAACCATAATTCAAAAAGAGACATATACCACAATGTTCATTGCAGCACCACTTACAATAGCCAGGACATGGAAGCAACCTAAATGTTCACTGACAGATGAATGGATAAAGAAGATGTAGCCCATATATACAATGGAATATTGCTCAGCCATAAAAAGAAATGAAATTGAGTTATCTGTAGTGAGGTGGATGGACCTTGAGTCTGTCATACAGAGTGAAGTAAGTCAGAAAAACAAATAATGTATGCTAACACATATATATGGAATCTAAAAAAAAAAAAAAAAAGGTCATGAAGAACCTAGGGGCAGGACAGGACGCAGACCTACTAGAGAATGGACTTGAGGACACGGGGAGGGGGAAGGGCAAGCTGGGACAAAGTGAGAGAGTGGCATGGACATATATACACTACCAAATGTAAAACAGATAGCTAGTGGGAAGCAGCCGTATAGAACAGGGAGATGAGCTCAGTGCTTTGTGACCACCTAGAGGGGTGGGATAGGGAGGGTGGGAGGGAGGGAGACGCAACAGGGAAGAGATATGGGGATATATGTATTTATACATTTATATATGTATAAAGCTGATTCACTTTGTTATAAAGCAGAAACTAACACACCGTTGTAAAGCAATTATACTCCAATAAAGGTGTTTAAAAATAAAAATAAATAAAATTGATTAGTTTGAAAAAAGAAACAAAATTGAGTTATTTGTAGTGAGGTGGATGGACCTAGAGTCTGTCATACAGAGTGAAGTCAGAAAGAGAAAAATACCATATGCTAACATATATATGGAATCCAAAAAAATGGTACTGATGAACCTAGTGGCAGGGCAGGAATAAAGACACAGACATAGAGAATGGACTTGAGAACATGGAGCGGGGAGGGGGAAGCTGGGGCGAAGTAGAGTAGCATCGACATATGTACACTACCGAATGTAAAATAGTTAGCTAGAGGGAAGCAGCAGCATAGCACAGGGAGATCAGCTCGGTGCTTTGCAATGACCTAGAGGGGTGGGATAGGGAGGGTGGGAGGGAGGCTCAAGAGGGAGGGGATATGGGAACATGTGTATGCATGTGGCTGATTCACTTTGTTGTACGACATAAACTAACACAGCATTGTGAAGCAACTGTACTCCAATAAAGATCTATTACAAAAAAAACAAAAAGCTAAAGCTTTATCTGAGAGATGCTCCTACATCCGGACCAGGGCGCACTGAGGAAGGAACAACTCAAGGATGGGAAACTAGAAGCGTGACAGTTTTAATGAAAAATTCCAGGAAGTTCCCTGGTGGTCTAGTGGTTAGGATTCCAGGCTTTCACTGCCCTGGCCTGAGTTCAATCCCCAGTCCGGGAACTGAAGTCCTGCAAGCTGCGCAGCTGGCCAAAAAAAAAAGAAAAAGAAAAATTCCAGAGAGAAGATGCAGAGAAAACACCAGGCAGAGAGCAAGCACGAAGAAAACAGGAAAGTCCCAGGCTCCCAGGCGGGACAGCCAGTTGCCAGTGTGTCCCTCTCCCCAGAGAGCAGACCTCGGTGAGATCAGATGTAGGTAAAGGGCCAAGAGCAACCAGGAGGGGAAGGATCACATCCCATGAACTACCAGCAGGCATCAGACCAGAACAAAGGCATAGCGATGGGGTGGAAGGCCAGCAGGACTGGCACCCCATGCCCCAGATTAGAACTGGGAGAGAGAAATCTGGACATTGTTTACCAAGCCCCCAGGCCCAAGAGCAGCCATCTGAGGGAGTGTTCTCATGTCTTCTCTCCTCTAACTGCTCAGGAGAAGTGGGACCACTAACTCAGGCTGTCTCTTTCTGATGGAATGAAGACCCCACCCCACCCCTCGGGGCAGCACTCCCCACAAAGGACTTTGAGTTGGAATCTCAGAAGAGCACCTGGGGTCAGGGGGCGTCATCACAGTGCACCCCAATTCCTTTAGCACACAGACAGCAAGTGGCACTGCGATACCCCATTCTCAGGAATTAACAAGAGAGAGAAAAACAAACTCCTCTGTAGGACAAATCAGGGCATCCACAATGTGTGGAAAGAGCCACTACACAAATGCTTGGTGACAAGAACTGCTGGCCCAGCAGCTAAGCAAAAACGCTTCAGACCTGAGGAAAAGTATGAAGAGAAAAAAACCCCTAGAAACAAAAAAATTTTACACTGTAGAGTGACTTACGAGGATATAAAATTCATTATAACAAGAATGCAAAGGCATAAAGATGTAAAGGCAGACTGGAGACTCAAGGAAGAAAATTTGGGGACCAAAACAACATCATTACAACAGATAGATTAACTGAAAATTACTGACACAGAGGGTTTAAGATAATCAAAGAACACAGTTTCTAAAAGAGATTAAAGCAACTACTGGGAAGGTAATAATTACATAAAACAGATAATGACAACAAACCTTTTCTGTAAAGAACCAGACTGTAAATAATTTAGGTTTGCAGCCACACTGTCTCTACCACATTATTATATTACTAATTATACTTTTGCCATTGGAAAATGAAAGTAGCCATACAGTATACAAACAAATGGGCATGCAGCATTCCAATCAAACCTTGGTCAAAGTATGACCAAGGGTCATACTTTACTGAGTCCTGTTCCAGAGTCATACAGCCCACCAAGTGCCCAGCAACATGACGTGAAAGAAGACCCAAAATACAACACATTGTCATAACACTTCAAGGCATCAGGATGAAAAAGAGCCCTGAAGAGTGTCCAAAGAAAAAGCAGTCACACACAAAGGCTCAAAAATAAAAAGGCACCAGGCTTCTTGACAGCAATGCCAGTTGTGGCTTCAATGTTTTCAGGGACGATTTTCAGCCTAGAATTTTATGCCCAGCCAAGCTATCAGGTAAAACCATTTGAAGGAGTCAAAGGTCCACCTGAAGTATCCTACCTCTCAACAAGGCACTAAAGAACATACTCCTCCAGCAGGCAGGCACTGAGGAAGATGCAGACAAGAACCCACAATAGAAGAGGGACATTGGAGTTTCCAGGGCAGTTTCAGGCAGAGCAACGACCTGCAACTGCATGAGAGGTTCTAGAAGAACCTCTGAGAAAGTCTGAGAAAGCTAAGCAAGTGAAAACCGAAAGCTCTATAGCTCTAAAGGCCACTGACTTGGCTTGTCCTGGTGACCATCACAGAAAGTCATGATAAAATCAGCACTGACTGATGTAAAACACCAAACGCTAATAATCACTGAATACGGAGAGCTAATAATCACTGAATCACTGAATTGGACAGAAATGTGTGTACACTGGAGAACTCAGGAAGTAGTGGCACAAGCCAGTAGCGCAGAGACTGCTCCCTGCAGTGTGGCTCCAGGTGCCAAGACCCCTTCTCCGTGCGGTGGGTCTGAGCAGGATCAGAGGCCAGGAGCAGGGACGCCCAGGCCCTCCCATTGGTGAGTGTCACTGGCCCATCCCTGGGTGCAGGCTCCAGCTCACCTATGGCTGCCCTGCCCCGGTGCCCTCCCCCAGGTGCCCATCCCCAGCCCACCCTGTGTGCGGGTCCCCAAGTTCCCTACCCTGGGCGCGCCTCCCATCCTCAGGCGCCCTCCCTTGGAGGCCCACCTCGGCACCCCCTATGCACAGGTTCCCAGGTGTCCCTTCCCCTGGATGCCCTGTCCTGCATGTCCTCTCCTGGATGTCTGTCCTGGGCCATTGGTAGCCCTCCCCTAGGTGCCCTGCCTCTGGGTGTCCTTAGTTCCGCCCCCTGTCCGCCCCTCCCCGGTGCCTACCCCTCCCCTGAGAGCTCTCCATGGGAGCCCATCCTCCAAGCCTTCTCATGCCCGCTCCTGGGTGCCCTTCCCCTGGGTGATACCCCCTCCCCTACCCCGGTCCCCCGGAGCCTGCGCCCCAACCCGCTCTCACCCGTAGAGAATGACGTCATAGAGGGTGCGTCCCTGGACGTTGAGAAAGTGGGCGTAGCCCGAACGCGCCGAAGTTGAAGCCTCGCCGGCCGCAGGACCTGGAAGCGGCAGCTCATTGGTCAGCAGACCCAGGAGAAAGGGCGCAGAGTCCGGCCCACGCACGCGTACCAGGGCGCGCTCGTCCAGTAGGAAGCAGGCCCACGCCGCGCTGCCCGCGGACTCACCACTCGGTGCTCGCTCGAGTAGCCAGGGTGAGGGTGGGCGGACCTTGCGCGGGGGCGACGCCTCGGGCTGTCACTCCCCCGCCCACCTATCCTGAGCTGGCTTCTGCTCCTGCAGTTGACCTCCTCCTCGAGCCTCAGAGAAGTTTCTGCTTGCTTTATAGTGGTGAGCCGCTCATAACCTAAACTTTACCACCTTAACCATTTTTGGGTGCACATTTCAGGGGCATTAAGCGCGTTCACACTCTGTTGCAGCCATCCCCATCATCCAGAACTTTCTCACCTTCCCATACGGAAACTCCACCCCCATCAAACGCAGATCCCTATCTACCTCCCCAGTCCCTGGGAACCCCATTCCACTCTGTCTCTATGAACCTGACTCCTCTGGGAGACTCATAGAAGTGGAGTCATGCAGTATTTGTCCTTTTGTGCCTGGCTTGTGTCTACCAGGTTCCACCATGATGTAGCATATGTCAACCTTTTTAAGGGCTGAATGATGTTCAATTGTATGTGTATACCATATTTGAATTATCCATTCACCCATTGGTGGACATTTGTGTTGTTTCCACCCATTGGCTGTTTTGAATAATGCTGCTATGAAGATGGGTGTACAACTTTGCTTTCAGTTCCTTTGTAAAACAGACACTCCTGTGTATCCTATACTCTCACACTACCCTTCACTTCTTATCACTAAATGTGTGTGGGGGGGGAGGGTCCCCCACAGCACACAATTCTCTGACACCAGCTAGGTGTCTTAAAATTTAACTCAATTTTTAATCCATCTACCTGGAGGTAGCATGAGATCCCATAAGACTGCCACACACACTGTCTCATACACTCACACTCTCCCCCTCCCCACTTCAGATGCAAGTCGAAGTCCAGGTTGTCACCTGTGCTTCTGACCAACCAGCTATAGATCAGAGGTTCCAACAGCCCTCTCCTTGGGTTCAATTAGTTTATTAGAGTGGCTCATAGAACTCAGAGAAACATTTTACCTACCAGATTACTGATTTGTTATAAAAGGATATAAATCAGGAACAGCCAGATGGAAGAGAGCAAAGAGCAAGGTATGTGGGAAGGGGTACGGAGCATCCATGCCGTCTGAGCACACCGCACTCTCCCCAGATCTCCACGTGTTCCCCAACCCAGAAGCTCTCCAAACCCAGTCCTTTTGGGATTTTACAGAGGCTTCATTACCTAGATGTGATTGATTAAATTATTGGCCATTGGCTGTTGATTCAACCTGCAGCCCATCACTCCTCCCGAGAGGTCAAGGGGTCAGGCTGAAAGCTCTAACCCTCTAATCACACGGTTGGTTCTAGCAACCAGCCCCCATCCTTAGGGGCTTTTCAAAAGTCACCTCATTAACATAAACTGGTTGACCAGAACTCCCTAGGGTTTTCCAGGCCCTTGGTCCCCTCCCAGTCGGCTTCCTGGTTGTGAGCAGCCAGGCCTGGAATGCAGTTCCACTGGCCTTTCATGGAAAAGGTCTTCCTCTGTTGGGCCTGTGTTCCTAGGGTGACCCAGCACCTCCCTGTCAGCCCTGTGAGGTCAGGGAGGAAACCATTCG
>NW_020172287.1:2225319-2249615 GCF_003031525.2 Neophocaena asiaeorientalis asiaeorientalis | reverse complement strand
GGGGGGGGGGGGGGGGTTGCATTCCTCCAGCCTCACATCAGCCCATCCCTTGGCCAGCAGAAAACCTGCTTCCCACCAGCACAGCCTGTGGGAAGGGCCAGCAGGCTGACCCAGGGCCACCCGGAACCTTACCTGAGTCCCAGTCCAGTGCCAAGCCCAGCCCACTTGGTCCAGCAGGGCCACTGCTGCCACCTGGGTCTGTTTAAATGCAAATTAACTCAAATGAAGTCAAATGAAACTTTTAGCTCCTTACTGAATGGGCCACACTGAAATGTCCAGAGCCACAGTCAGCTGGTGGCTGCCTCTGTGAACAGAGCAGGCAGCACTTCCCAGCATTCTAGAGTCTGCCAACCAGCACTGCTTCAGGCTCCCTCCTCCAGGTAGGCTTCCCAGATCTCTGCACCAGCCTGGCCAGCCTGACAGCAGGGACCCCTGCATGTGGGCATGGCCTGGCTACTGCTCCTTCTCAGGTCCTCTCACTGCAGCTTCTCATGCCTACAGGTCTAGGTGGAGGGAACTGTGGACCGGTCTCAGGATGCCCCCAAGGAACCCCACTCATTGGCCTGGGTCCAGCTGGGGGCATAGGTTGCTGCTGGATCCCATGTGCATCTCCTCCCTCTGAGGCCCTGGGCCCTGGAGCTGTCGGGAGGGGTGGGGATCTGAGAGCTGGAAAATCAGCAGACATGGGGGTCCCAGACCCTGTTTCCCAGCTGCTGCCAGGCCAGGGGTTGTTTCCTGTTATTCTCTCCTCATGGCCTCCTCCCTTCCCAAAGTCAGAAGAAGGAAGCTGCCCCCATTCTGGGCGCCCCCCTCCCTGAAGCCCTCCACGATCTCCCTGAGCAGCCGGTGAGTTGGCTCCAGCCGTGGAAACAGATGAGAATGAGACAAGGCCGTTCTGTCTGATCCTGCTCCAGGCGCTCCCCTGGCCTGGACCTGCCCCTGTACAGACCTGAGTGGGCCCCACACAGCCCGAGGACCCCACCAGACAGTGAAGCAGGGGTGGGGAGGCCTGGGCTCAACCCACCAGCCTGCTCCAGAGCACAGAAGATGGGGGGCGAGGGTTGATGGCTTTGCACCCCAGTTCAGCTCTCCAGCCTCATGGCCATACAGGCACTGAGAGGTTTTTTTCTTTAAGTAGTTAGGTGAGCATTAAATGCCAAGTTTAGTGGTTGGGTTCCACCTCTGAGAGTTAACAGACTTGGGCATACTAGATACTATGTCATAGGTGGGAGATGGACACCCTGTTAGGGTATCGGGGCTCAGGCATGAGATCATGGTTATGGTGGTTCAGAACATCAAGAAATTGGTGTTAGAGGTAGGAACGTGTATGACACAGAGGTTGGCTCCCCTAGCCTGGGATGGCCAGTGACATCAGTTGGGAGGACATGACAGTAAATCCTAAGTCACCCCCATTGAAAGCTCACAAAACATACAGGACCCCAGTGGTTCATACAGGCCCCTAAGTTCCTGAGACAAGAGGCTTATGCATTAGGATCCCCTCCTGTGGTGACTGAGCTTCTAGTTAGGCATCTGCCTTCTAATATGGGTTGCATTGCATCCCCCCAAATTCACATTATGGAGCCCTAATGCCCAGGACCTCAGAACGGGGCTGTATTTGGAGATGGGGTCTTTAAAGAGGTGATTAAGGTCAAATGAAGTCACGGGTGGGCCCTAATCCAATAGGACTGGTTTCCTTCTAAGAAGAGGAGATGAGGACACAGACTCACACAAAGGGAAGACCATGCGAGGACACAGGGAGAAGACAGCTGTCTACACACCAAGGAGAGTGGCGTCAGGTGCTGACAGCTTGGTCTCGGACTTCCAGTTTCCAGTACTATGAGAAATAGATGTCTGTTGTTTGAGCCCCCAGTCTATGGCGTTTGTTACACAGGCTGAGCTGACTGAGATACCTCCCAGAATAGAGCCTCCATTTGCAGTTTTCCTCACAGCTGGGAAGCCCTTTTAACAACCTCTGGCTGATAGGATGTTGATTAGTTGGGGTTCTCCAGAGAAAGAGAACCAACTCGATAGAGATTTATTATAAGGAATTGGCTCACTCAACTATGGGGGCTGAGGAGTCCCAAGGTCTGCCATCTACAAGCTAGAGACTCAGGAGAGTTCTAGCCTGAGTCTGAATCTGAAGACAGGAGACCAGTGTGCTTGCTCAAACTGTCAGGCAGGAGTTCTCTCTTACTCCACCTTTTTGTTCTACTCAAGCCTTCACCTGATTGGCCAAGGCCCACCCGCACTGGGGAGGGCCATCTGTTTTACTCAGTGTGCAGATTCAGTGTGAATCTCATCCAGAATCACCCTCATAGACACACTTAGAATCACGCTTGTTCTGGGCATCCCAGGGCCCAGTTAAGCTGACCCATAAATGTAATCATCACTGGCAGTTTGGAGGGAGAATCACTTCTTTGGGAACCTCAGTCTTTGTTCTTAAGGCCATCACCTGATTGGATGAGGGCAACCCACATTAGGGAGGATGGTCTGCTTTATCAAAGTCCACAGATTGTCAATGCTAATCTCATCTAAAAGAACACCTTCACTACAACATCTAGATTGGTGCTGGACCAACCCACTGAGCACAGAGACTCACAGCTTGACCCATATCTGACTTCCATGTCACAGACACGCAGCAAATAGATTTCCCCAGGAGCCCCTGGGCAGTGTCCTGTTCCCATTGACCCAGCTGCCTCAAATTGTATCTAAACCAATTAGGAGTGGGGGGACTGAGATGATAGAAACTGGACAGGCTAAACAGTATGGGGTGAATTATGGACCGATATCAGAACTGTGGTAAAAGAAGGGAGAAGTGGCTGCAGAGGCCCCAAGATCACGTGCCCCTGTGTGTGCGGGTGGGAGGGGTGCTGAAGGGCTTCACACGTGGCTAGGGGGGCCAGCGGACCAAGGCCAACAGAGACTAGTCCACATGTCCTTAAAATGTGACACTGGCCCATTGAGAGGGATCCTGCAGGCCTGTGACTGCTATGATGTGAAGTGATATGACTTTAGGGCTGGTGATAAGAGTCAGTTGGCCTTTGCTGGGTCCTCTTGGGCCGCCATGCTGCAATGCAAGGAGGTCCAAACCACATCGAGGGACCCCAGCATGGACCCCCAGCTCGGTGAGTGAGGAAATCGTTGAGCCAGCCCTGGCCCCACCAGACACTCCCAGGCTGAAACTACACCAGGAGCCCAACCCGAGTTATAGAGGGTGAGATCCTGATGTTACTCCACAGAGAGGATGGGGAAAGGCTTCCCTGGACACTGTCACAGTGAAATCCAGAATGTTCTTCCCCAAACACAAAACCACCCAGGGTCTCCCTGTCTGCTGGCTTAAGGCTTCTTTTCAGGCAGATGTTGAGGGCCCATGCCCCACCTTCCACCCCTTGTGGGACCCTGTCACCATCAAGTGTGCCTCATGGCCTTGAGATGTGGGAGCACTGACCATCAGGATCGAGGCCAACCTCTGGGCCCTGCTCGGAGTGGACACCTGCCTTCCTCACCAGCCCTCTCCAGCCACTAGGGTGGTTCTGAACCCTAAAGTCTCCCACTATTCCCCACCTGGAATGCCCACTTAACTCCCTGAGGTCCTGATGTCCTCCAGGCCCTCCACTGGCTGCAGGAGGCTGCTCTCAGGGACACAGTGGGCAGGGAGGCTATGGAGGGGCCACGGCAAGGGTGTCAGCCAACAATAGTGCCTTGCAGATATCCTTCACCAGCTCTGCCGCTCACTGCACCTAGTCACACTGATGGGAGCCAGGCATGGCTGGACAGCATGTTCCCCACCACAGAAACCCAGTATTCCTCATGACGACACTGCCAGCAGCACAGCCCTAAATGCAGGGATGCCAGTTCCATGGGCTTTCCTCTCTTGGAGAGGCGAGTGGTGAGTCCCTGCTCTGGATCTGGATTGGCTTTCCTTCTGAGGCTCTGCTTCCAGCATTGACATCTGGGACTTCATGGGGGTGGGGCTTACCTGGGGGCAAGGCTCACCTTGGGGTGGGGTCACCTGGAACCCGGGATCAGCCAGTCAGACCCCACAAAGGAAAAGGACTCAGCCTGCATTTGGCATCTGACCAGAGAGGCAGGCTGGGTTGGGGTTCACCCAGGCTTGGGGCTTGGCCCTGGGACCCCAGAGAGGATTTGCAATCTGGGAGAAGCTCTCAGGGCCTGCCTTGGGCCTGAGGGAGGCTGGTAGACAGCAGGATCACTGAAGTCTAGACCAAGGTGGCTCCTTGACGGCAGCAGCTGTTTCCCCAACTGTGCTCACCTTTGCTCCCCACCAAAAGCTACCACTGCAGGCTTTGGCCAGCATCTGGATAATGCCGGGGCCTGAGACAGGACTGCCTCTCTGTCCTTTGAGCTACCACCTTGGGCTCTAAACATGCAGGCCCAGCTGTTCTTTGTTCTCATTCAGCCATATCCCTCCCCTCTGGGCAGAGCCTGTTGCCTGGCACAGAGAGGCACCAGAGTGTCTCCAAGGAGCTGCAGGGGCTCATCCTGGCCCTGCTCCCCAGATGGTCCCTGCAAAGTGGTTTCCTCTCCCAGCCATCCTAGAGCTGAGCCATGTGTCCCCAGAGGCCAACGGTGGACACGTACACACACGCATATATGTGTACTCACACATATGTGCACACACCACACTCCCCCATACATACACAAGCACACACACACATTTATGCGGACATTCATACACATACACATGTGGTTGTAAACAAAAGTTAGTTTTATTTCACTCCCTTTGGAGGCTGTGTCTGAATTGGACAGGGGGCTGGAGGGAAGAGGCTGTGGTGGGAGCCTCAGAGCGCCTTCCCCTAACATGGGCAAAGCTATAGCCCCTCACCACCATCCTGTTGGTCTGAGTTGTAAGGGGGACCGATGTCTTTTCAGAACTTGAAGTATGTCCCAGAGGAAGGGGCCACGCCAGGCCAGCACAGGAGCTGGAGAGGGCATGGTCCCATCGACCCTGGGGCCCATGTGGGGCCTGAGCCCCAGATCTGCCTGGGCAGGGAACAGGAAGCAGGGTGCAGGTCCACCTGGCACTCGAGGCAGCTCATGCTTGGGGCCTAGTGGGGGTGAGGCAGGAGGTGGTACAGACCAGGGCTGGGCACAGGGGCCTCTGCCCACTGTGGTCTCTGTTTTCCCTTCTGTACAAGGAAGACCTGGCATTGCTTCCATCTCTGCAAGAACCAGAACCTGGGCTAGAAGAGTGTGGGTGCTAGGAAAAGAGCCCCATTTGCTGGGCAGGGAGTGAGGACAAGCACAGTACTCCCCAAGACCCAGGCCAAGCACTGCTGGGCAGTCACACATGGGCTACTGGTGGGAAAGCGGAGCAGGAGTGGGTGGAGCTCTCTCCTGGAGGGCAGCCTTGTCCTGAGGTGGCCAGCTGGGTGGCTCTGGGAGGGTGGAAATGCCCCAGCCACAGTCCCACCTACCCATCAGGGCTTATGGACAAGAGCTGGGGACCATTCGTGATTCCCAGGCCTACCTTCCCCACCCTATCCTGGATGAAGATGGGGCTCAGGCAGGGAGGGGCAGTGGTGCAGAGCAGGCTGGTGCCCTCCGCCCCCTCCCGAGGGGGAGGGCAGCCACCTGAGGGGGAGGAGGAGAGTAGGTTGTGCTCTGCCCCTTAGGCGGTGTCCAGACCCTAGACTTCCTCCAGAGCCCTCCACCTCGGCCCTGGTGAGGAGGGAGGAGGAACAGCAGCCAATGCAGGCCTCAGATCCACACGGTGGTCTTACCCTCCCTGCTGCTGCTCGCACTGCCCTTCTCAGAGCCCACCCTGGGTTTGGCCCCTGGCCGGCCCTGGCCCCCGGCAGTGCCCCCCGACGTGGCACTGCCCGACCCGGAGGCAGGGGCGCCGGCCCTCGGGGGCCCCCGGGCGGTTGCTGGAAGGCCAGGGCCTGGTGGGCTGTCGAGGTCCCCAAGTGACCGCTGGTCCTGCAGCGCCTGCAGCGCCAGGTTGGCCAGGTCCTGATCGTGGGTGCGTGCACGCTCAGCCGCGCGCACCACCAGGCTGTAGTCTGGCGGGCAGGCCAGGCCCGAAGGCGCGGCGGGGAGACCACAGGGCTGCTGGCGAGGCATGGGGCCAGGGGTGGTGGGCAGGGGGCAGCGGCTGCGCACAGCGTCTTGCGCGCTGCCCAGGCCCAGGTGCGCCATCTCACAGAGGTTGAGCACCAGGCAGAGGCAGCTGACCACGTACATGACCAGCAGGAAGACCGTCTTCTCGGTGGGTCTCGACACGAAGCAGTCGACCACGTGCGGGCAGGGCTGGCGGCTGCACGCGAAGA
The DNA here is from genome assembly GCF_003031525.2 of Neophocaena asiaeorientalis asiaeorientalis. Lineage (NCBI taxonomy): Eukaryota > Metazoa > Chordata > Mammalia > Artiodactyla > Phocoenidae > Neophocaena > Neophocaena asiaeorientalis. The sequence goes on along the minus strand of NW_020172287.1, from coordinate 2,243,322 downwards.
AGGGCCGCACCTCGAAACCATACAGCAGGTACTGGCCCACCAGGAAGGCCACCTCGAAGGCGGCCCGCGCCACCAACTGGGCAACGTACACACGCATTAGCCCCTCGCGCTGGATGCGCCGCCGCCCGTCATGCTGACCTGCCGGGCCTGGGACCCCAGTCGCCTTTGGGTCCCCTCCTGCGCCCTTGGCTGCACCCGCGTCCTCAGCCTCATCATCTTCGCCCAGGCCCTCAGCCGCCCCCGGATCCTCGTCCTCTTCACCCAGGCCCAGCATGGGCTCCTCTTCGCCTAGGTCTGCGGGCTCGGGCCAGCCCGGGTGGGGCGGTGGGGGCAACGGCAGGGGTGCACGGGGCGCGAGGCGGCCTTGTCGGCGGCGAGAGGCGCGGCGGCGCTCGTCCTGTGAGGCGCGGGCCAGGCGGTGCACAGCATAGCCCAGGTACATTACGGAGGGCGTGGAGATGACCACAATCTGGAAAACCCAGAAGCGCACGTGGGACAGGGGTGCAAAGGCGTCGTAGCAGACGTTGTCGCAGCCCGGCTGCCGCGTGTTGCACGTGAACTTGGTCTGCTCATCGGAGTAGATGGACTCACCGCCCACCGCCGTGAGCACGATGCGGAAGACCACCAGCACCGTGAGCCATACCTTGCCCACGAACGTGGAGTGGTTGTGGATCTCTTCCAGCAGCCGCGTCAGGAAGCTCCAGCTCATGTTGGTCATAGGGGCGGGGGATGGGACCTGCAGGCCATGAGCAGGAGCTCAACCTGGGGCGAGGGTAATGGGGGCAAGGGCTGGTGGGTTGGAAGGGTGTACAGTGGCACCTGGAGCCCCTCCAGGAGCGCCGCCCTCACCTAGGGTCCTGACCCTGCCGTAGGAGGGATCAGCAAGGGGCCGGGGCCTCTGCATCCAGAGGACAGATCCTACAAGGACAGACAAGGGGTCTCCTCCTCTGGCTGAGCACATAGTCTTGCTCCCCTCAAAACCCGACTCTAGGTCCCTGTGGCCTGGAGCAGGGCCAGCCCTCCTGCCCTCCCCCAGCTCTCTAGGAAAGCCCAGTGCCGTGCAAGCTGTGTCCCTTACCCAGCCTCTGGGGACCTCACCCCAGGCCCTGAGAGCCACAGAGAGTCCACTGGGTGAGCTGCCTTCCTAAGGCCAACCAGAAAATGGACCAGCCTCGCTCAGAGTCTGGGCCTCACCTCAGATGCCTGCTCCCACCTTGCAGCACCCAGGTTGCTGGATTCCTATTTCCAGCATGCCAGGGGCCCACCAAGGGCTGTGCCTGCAGCCTGCCTGGCCCCCCCAGCTCCTCAGCCATGCCAGTCCCCCATCAGCCCACAGTTCTCCAGGCCCCTAGACCCAGTGGCCCTCAGCCCCCAGCCTCCTAGTCTAGCCTTCTCATCACCCCCTAATCCCATCCATCCCCAGACCCAACGGCTCTGTCAGCCTCCAGCCCCTGTAGCCCCCAGCCCCATCAGTTCCAGATGCCCCAACAGTGGGCCCCCCCTTCCTCCATATCCTGGACAGGGGCTCTGGTCCCCCTGTCTCCACAAAGGACCACTGCCGTGCTGTTTGCACCCCCCCAACCCCGCCACTGGTCCAGCTGTACCAGGGGCTGAGGCCTACCCTCCAGGCTGCTCCTCCCTCTTGTTCCAGCACTCCCATGTCCTCTGCACATCCTGGCTGGGGGGTGAGGGGGTGAGCCCAGGTGTCTGTTCAGGGTGGCACCATGTGCAGCGAGGCCCACAGACACCGTAAGGCACACACACAACCACACTTGGGCACCTGTGACACTCGGAGACAGCCATGTGGCCACTTACCACGTCCCAAACCAGTGCTCCTTCTAGATCAGCTACCCCTGAGTAAGCCTGTACCTAGAAGGGGCTCAGTGGGCAGGACCAGACACCCCTGTACCCCTGCACCTCTAGGGAGGGGGCTACAGCCTCCTAATGCCCACCCTCCCTCCTCCACACCAGTACCTGCTCCTGGGTAGTTTGGAGGCAGAAGACCCTTGAGTACCTGATGCTTTTGGCCCCCTCCTTCTGGAACAGGCCTGGGAGGCAGCGTGGGCAGGTGTGGAATGGAACAACAGGGGCATCCAGAGCTCCGGGCCCTCTTTATGGAGCTGGGGCCTCTCCCGGGGCAGGGGTGGGGGCAGGAAGAGGGGGCAGCCGGGGTTCCTGGGGAAGTGACCCTATTTCCTCACATCTGTGTGCAGCGCCCCCTCATAGCCACACACATGCAAACACTCACAAGTGCACACGCAAATACGTTCACTCAGACACACATGTGCATACATATATATACACACACATGTGCAATGCACTCACGCACAGGCACGCACATTTACAGGTACACAAACTGGCACATGCCCAGCCCTTCAGGGCCATCTTTGATATACCTCTGCCTCAAGGACGAATGAGCACGAGGGTCTTGATGTCCTCAGCTAGCTGTGTTTCCTCAGCTCTAACTTCAGCTCTCCTTCAGGACCCGTCCCCAACCCTGACCTCGACAGTCCCACATCCCAGGAGGCTGAGGCCTATAGTCCCACCATGCAGGAACCCAGAAAAGGGATGGCAGAGCATCCCCCACTTTTCTCCCCTCCAAGATGGAGCCCAGTGGAGAAATGGGAGGGAGGGTGGGGGTGCCAGGGCAGTCCTGACCCCTTCTGTGTGGTATTTAACAACTGGCCCTCGGTGGAAAAGCCTTGGTGTAGTGTTTGCTGACTCCCGTGGTATAAATGCGCCCACCAGGCCCAAGACCAGCTCGAGGAGACACTCACAGGGGCGGGGAGCGGGGGGTGAGGGCAGGGTTCTTGAGACCAGCTCTAGCATGGCACTGGGTGGACCCTGCCCTGGGGTGTGAAGGATGGCACTTTGCCCTGGGGGGCTGACCTGGGTGCAGTCAGAGCCCCCTCAGAGATAAGTCGTGTGGAGGAAAGAGGGTGCAGGCCCTGCAGGCTGTCAGCAGAAGGGGACAGCCTGGGCAGCAGGAAGGGTGAGCAAACCTCCTCTCTTCCTTCCCCCTGTGCCAGTGGGGGAGCTCAGGCACCCTCTGGGTGTGGAGCAGAGGCTCTGGCTCTTCAGACCCAAGGGCCCGTGGCTGCGTGCTGTGTACATGTGTGTGCAGGGCCTGTGTCACACACGCAGTCACAGCGCGGTCATTCCATGGTCAGGGGGCTGATATTGACCAGCTATGGCCCGGAGGAGCCCAGGCCCTCAGTGCCATGCGCAGGGGTCCCCCAAATCCAGACTTCTGGTGCCAGCTGCTGGATCGGCACATGGATGCCAGCAGGCACAGCAAACCCCAGAAGACCAGACCCAAAAATTTCCCTCCAAAGCGTCTTCCTCTCAGATGGGCTTATCCTGGACGGCTCTCCGCTCAGCACCCCCTCCGCTCCATCAGCAAAAACCCTGAACCGGACTCTGCCGGGTCCTGCCGCTCCCTGGGCCTGCCTCGCTTCTGCCAAGCACCTTAAGAAACCCATCGACCTGTGCTCCTGAGACTCCCCCCGACGTTGCAGTAAAATGCCAAGCGCACCTGGTCCCAACGCACCAGCACCCGCATTCTGCTCCCACACAGGCGGAAACCACCCCTGCTGGGGCTTCTGCTACGCCGCAGTCCCACGAGCGTCCACTCCCCGCCCACACTCCCGCTCCACCCCACCCCACGCTGAGCCCTGCCCCCTGGTCCTGTCTCTCCACCCGATTGCCTCTGAGGCCAGCCCACCACCCTGCTATTATAGATTGGTTTATAGATTGTTGCCCAAGGTAGAAAATGTATGAGACCCCACTGATACAAATGATACGATAACTAACTAAATGGGGGAGAAGGGAATTCTGAATAATTCATGTAGTCACTGTGACCTCAAGGAGGGTGCTCTTCCAGAGAGCACAGCAAGGAGGGAGGGAGGAGTACAACCTGACAGACATCACCTCAGGCAGGTGGCCGAGGTCCCCACCTGCAGGGAGGAGCCAAGGTGAGAGCACAGACCTTGCTGCCCCAGAGGCTTCTTCCCAAACCCTCACCCCAGGTGATCATGAGATACATTGACACAAGTTCCAGCAGGGGCTTTTACAAACTACCTGACCTTCAAAATGCCAAGGGCATCAGTAACTAGTGAAGTCTGAGGGAGTCACCCCCAAGAGGGACCAAGGAGACACGAGGCCAGTCACCCCTCCCCCTGGGGACCTTGGGACAGCAAAAGGACACATGGAAAAGTGAGGAATCTTTGGCTAATGGCAATGTATCAATATTGGTGCACCAGTTGTGACAAGCACATCACTGCGAACTGGGTTTGGGGGCAAATGAGAACTCTCCCTGGTCTCTTTATAGCTTCTCTGTAAATCACACGTGTTGTAAAATTAAAAACCTTATTTTAAATGGTTTCCTACTCCATCACTTCAAGTTCCCTCTCCCTGTCTTGTCCCATCTGGAACGTATTTCTCTATGTCTGCAGGCTTCAAGCACAGAGCTGCGAGTTTTGCTTGTGACCTGTCCTGGGGCTGTGGGGTGCAAGAAGGACCCCAACACAGAGATGGGGCAGTGGGAGGCAAAGGCCAGGCCCATGGCTGCCCAGTGCTGATGCGAGGCAGCCAGTGGGAGCTTGGCTCTGGGCTGGGCCAGCAGGAGAGGAGGGTGTGTGAGGGGGTGCTGGCCCCTCAGGGAACAACGCCCTGGCATTTGCTGGGAACTTTGTCCCAGAGGGAATCTTGCTGGGACCTTTGTCCCAGAGGGAATCCTTTCCCCAGAGGGAATCTCACCCAAAGCTACATGTTAGAGCAAGTGCAGATGGGGGCCACTCAAGTGGGATCCAGGACGAGGTTTGGGGAGAAGGGGCCCAGGTGCCCCTGGGTGTCAAGGTCTGGGAGGGGGCAGGCCTGGGAGTGTTCACTAAAGGGTGTGGGGTCGGGGGAGGGAGGGGTGACTGGGCAGGGTGCAAGGCACACATGGGGGATCCCCATGAAGGGGGCTGGGGTCATCTTCACCAAGAGTTGCCCAAGGAGGCACCCTATTGGGAGGAGGGTGATAGGCAGGCACCATGGGCTCCAGTGGGCATCAGGATGACTTGTGCTGGGGTGAGCTGGGCCCTGCACACCTGGTTCTGGCACCAATGGAGTGGCTCCTGCAGGGGTGGGCAGCTGGGCTCTCCCCGCTTCAAGCCCCTTTCACCCCTGGGTCTGAACAAAGGTCCTGGGCTGGTGGGGGGCGGGTGGTCAGAGGCTGAGAACCAGAGATGCCCAGTGCCTCCTCCTGTAGTAGTGAGGTCAGGGCCTGCCCAGCCATTTCCTTCCCATCCCTGGCCCAGCTTCCTCCCATGTGCCCCCTCTCATGGTGGGTGGACTTCCTTTGGCTGAGGTGGGGCTGCCTGGCTGCCCCACCCCCACCCCCCCAGAGTGGAGTGCTCAGCTCACCAAGAGGACTGGTGGAACCCTTCCCTGGGAACCTGGGCATCTCAGATAACCTCTTTCCCTTCCTGAGGACTCAGATTCCTGCACGCACCTGGCACTGGGTGGTCCCTCCTCTACGTATGAGTACCTACAAGTAGCCCAAGGTGGACTCAGCCCTGGGAGACTTGAGGCCTTAGATCAGGGACCAGGGGCTGCTCCTGCAATCCACCCACCTCCCAGGCTAAGGTCTCCCTCCTGCTGCTTGCCCACCCACCCACTGAAGTGCCCTGTGGGGGAGAGTTCTTACTCGGAGAGCGGGGCTGCAGCACTTGCCTTGCTCAGTCCCCAGTGCCGTATGCCTGAAGAAATCTGATTTCTCTCCACCTCCACTAGCCCCCAGGCCTCCCTCACAGCCTGGCCTTAGGATGCCCACGAGGTCTCTCCCTTGTCAGTTTGCTAGTGGTTCTGTGGGTTGTCTTCCATGTCCCTCCCTCCCTGTGCCCCTGTCCCGGATGCCCCAGTTGTGTCCTGCCTGAACCCCCTGGCCACTGAGAGGTGTGCACCCGCCCCCAACCCAGGTGCCCAAAACCCAGACCCCAGGCCTGGAGACCCTCTGCCACATCCATCCGCCCCCAGCAACTCCAGTGCACACCACAGCCTCCCACAGTGTAGACACCAGCTAGTGGCGAAGTTCCCTTCCCAGTCCCCTACCCCCATCTCCCCTCCTGCAGGCACCCCAAGGTGGGGACACAGGCCCCACTGGGTTGGGTCCCAGGGAGCCTAGGGCTCTCAGCACAAAACCCATATCCTCAGAGGTCCTCAGGAACTTCCTGACCTGCTCCTGTCCACCTCAGAGCTGACCATGTCTGGACTCCCTCTAACAACTGCATACCCACACACTTATACACGCACTTGCACGCCCACACACTTCATCCTCACGCTCAAACACACACACGCACTGCTTTCTGCCTTCTACCGCTCCAATGGCCTTCCTCTGGGAAGCTCCCTCCACAGCCAGAAGAGTGAGGTGTCCCTACTGCATGCTCAGTGCCCCCAATCACACCAACGCTCAGCAAATGCCAGTGGGATGATTCAATGTCTGAGGCAATGGAGCCCTGCCTGGAAGCTCTGGGGAGGGTTGGTGTAAACCTGAGGTGGGAGGGCCCTCCTCCCTCCCAGGGCCTCTGGAGGTGCAGGTGGCTGGGCTGGTAACCACGTCCCATGGTGACCTTAGGACATGGCACTCTGGGTCTGTGGAGGAACGAGGGGGCCCCCTCTCTGCTCTGCCCCAGCCTGGAACCTGGGAAGTGAGGGGCCTCCTGCAGGAGTGGAGGGTGTGGTGGGGACAGGCCTAGGGAGTGAGTCATGGTGGCGCAGCCTGTACCGTTCCTGCAGCCAGGCCGGGAACTGCTGCTACAGGGTGGCCTGGGCCGTAGAACCCTGGGCTTTGGCAGGGGGAGGTGTCAGGAGGAGCAAGGGTGTGAGGCTGAACCAGGACCCCTGCCCAAGCTCGGTGCCCCCTCAAGGACCTCCCCAGGCATTGCTGGCCAAGGGCAGGACACTGTGCCCCTCGGATTCCATGGGGTGCCCACATTTTCAACCCCTCCTTCAACCCTCCACCCTGATGCGGCCCAAAACGCCGCGTTAAAGCCACTGCAGGCTCTGCCCCCTCGGTGTGTGGCAGTGCCACTCTCTCTGCCCTGCATACCCCCTTCCTGCCCTGAACACCTGTTGTGTCCACCTGCTCCTCCAACAGCCGAGCATACCACAGGACCAGCTGCTGCCCCTTGTCGGGACCCCAGCCCAGTCCCGCTCCCCATTCATGTCCAGCCACCCTGCACGCAATCCGCATCCAGACAACTCACATCTGTGGCACAATGGGTGCTGCTCCTGGAGAACAGGAGTCTGTTCTGCTCTGCTAACCTCCAGGACCCAGATCTGAGGACGCAAGACCTAGCAGGTGGCCACAAGGGTTTAGGAGGTGCCCGTGGCCACATAAAGGCTAAACCAAGAGCAGTGTGGACAGCAGGCAGGTGTACCAACTACAGCTTGCCTGCCCATGTGGAAGAGTTGGGGCTCCCCAACCTCCCCCCAGGGCTGAAGAGCCCAAGGCATCAGCCTCTGGATACACTGCAGCTGCCTAGCTGGCAGGGGCTGGCCATTCCCACATGGCCTGAGGGGTCCCAGCTGCTCGGAGGCCCACCACCTTCCCCCCTTGCTCATCAGCTGGCCTGAGCAGCTTCTGGGGGAGGGGGAGGGGCAGACTTCTGCCTCTACCTCCTCCTACCCTTGAGTCTTACTGCAGCTGAATCACCACCCAAACTGATGGCCCTGTGAGGGCAGTGGGCCTGAGATGGACAGACCCCCAGAATGGAGGGCCACCCAACCAGGCTCAGCACCCGTTATCTCCTGGGGTTGGCTGTTCCAAGAGAGTTGAGTCCAGGCCCCTGAGACCCTGGGCCCAGAGTAAACAGGGTGCTGTCAGCCCCAAAGGGCACCCCAAACCTGGTCCCCTGGTGGTACCCTACCTTTTCCAGGCCAGGAAACAAGTCCTTCTGAGCCCTTCCACCTGCTGGCCGGCTGGACACCAGCCCTCCTGAGGGTGTGCACCCGGCTAAGTCCAGGGCCCGACCCGACCCAGGGCCACCTCTCACCACCAAGCACAATGTGGGGGGAGGGCCTTCAAGGGCTCCATTGTTCCCCCTGAGGCTCGGGGCCTGAATCCCTGATTGTCCCTGGGGCTGGATGGGTCCCAGAGAGGGAACCAGTCCCTCCCAGGCTGTACAGTAGGTCAGGAGGCAGCCCAGCCCCATTTCACTTGCCCCCAGGCCTAGGGGCTGCCCAGCGCCCCTCTGCCCACCGTCCAGTGTCCAGGCCCAGCTCTCGCCTGCCCTCTGCTGTGCATCTGGACTTTTGGATGGAGCCCAGCCTTTCTATTTGTCTGGGTTCCCTGCCTCCTCCAGGTCTGCATCCACCATCTGTCTGGGTTCCACCATAGGAGCATGACCTGGGCGTGGACCAGGGCTCAGGCGAGTGCCTCCTGTGCCTAGTACAACTCAGCTGCCCCAACTTGAGATGGGCAGCTTTTGGAGGTATCTTCTGAGACTCCACAGAGCCTGGAACCCTAACAGAGGCCCCCAGGTGTCTTCCCTGGGCTGGCCTCTCCAGGAACATTATGGCCGGCCAGACCACCAGTGGGCCATGCACAAGGCCTCCAGATGCAGAGGTCCATCCTCTGTAGTCTCAGTCCCTCCTCAGGTATGCAGTGTCTGTCCCTCTGCCACCATCAGCCCAGCTCAGGGACCAGGAGGAGTGGTTCATGCACGATGAGCCCCCAGGACCTTCTGACCCCGGCCTCAACGGCAACTCAAAGAGACAGTGGGGGATGAGGCCCTGCACCCACCTGGTGGGAGCCCTGGGCAAGTAGCGTGCAGCAGCTCAGGGGCAGCCCTCTCTGGGGGCCCGGCAGCCCAGAGCAGCAGATGTCAGATGGATGCTGCTGCCCAAGGACCTCCAGGGGCTGGCCAGTCAGGGTGTGGTTGCCAAGAGCAGGGTGGGGTGGGGGGTGGGTCTGGAGTGGTCTACCGTGGCCCCACCCACCCAGGGCCATGATCCAAGGGCTCAAGGACACTCTAACCCAGCAGTTTTTTATTTGGATGTCAGCCCAGCTTCCATGGGAGGGGGGTTGATAGGGCAGGGTGGGGAGGAAGCCTAGAAATGGACATGGGGAGAGGGGGTAAGAGAAAAGTCCTCCAGTCACGGTGGGGGAGTGAGGGAAGATAGGCAGCACCCCAAACCCTGGGTGCTAGCTGAGGTGAGCAGAGCCACCGCCGGAGACCCTAGCCCGCTGCGGGTGGGTGCCAGGCCCTAGGCCCCACCTGAGGAGTTATAGCCGGTGGACCTGCTCAGGAGTGACCAGTTGCTTGAGCCTTCTTTATTTCCTGCCAGGGAGAAAGGAAGAGAGGCTGGGAAAAGGAAGAGGGTCTCGCCCAGGGCCTGGGGCCGCCATATCACCTGTCCCAGCCTATTTTCCCCGTTTGCCAGACAGAGGTCTGAGGCCCCACCTCCACCCCCAGCCCACCTCGGAGAGCGCCTCCTTCAGGGCCCAGTAGGCCTTGTCCAGACAGTCGTTGACGATGATCAGGTCAAACAGGCCGGGCTCCTCGCCTGAGGGTGGGGGCAGGGTCAGTGGAGGCTCTGATGACAGAGGGGGGGGTCCGGGGACCCTTCACGTGGACCACAGTGCTGGGTGATGGCTCCAGCCCTCCTCTGCCCCTTGCTGGGTGGGACTGTTCTACTGTGGGGGTTGGAGAGGGTCCAGGGACACGGAGGGATAGGTGCCCACACTCACTGCTCTCCATGTCAGCCCGGGCAGCAGCCAGACGCTTAGCCAGGCTCTCCTCCGTCTCTGTGTTCCGCTGCCGCAGCCGCTGCTCCTGAGACGAAGTATGAAAGTCAGAAGGTCAGAGCCTCCAGGGTTGCCCCCCCGCCCTCCTCCCTCAGCCCCCACCAGGACATCCAGTGAGGGTGGCTGCACAAAGATGTAGACGGGCCGCAGGTCGGTCTTCTTGATGTTGCGCACGCCCTGCAGGTCCACATCCAGCACGCAGATGCGGTTCATGGCCTGCACGGCCCGCACAGCTGCTTTGCTGGGGGATGACAGGAGAGGGGCTGCTCAGCTGTGGGCTCCTGAGGCCCTAGCAAGCAGACCCCACGGCCTCGAAGAGCCTCAGTGGGACCATCTACTGCCCATCCCTTGCTCTGGGCCTCTCTGGGGGTGCCCACAGGGGCCCACCCTAACTGTGGCATCTGTTCCCTCTTTCTGGAAGTACTCCCTGAGCAACCCTTGCACAAGGGGGCCCTCTGCTGGTCTGGTGTGGCAGTAGGGAGGGGCACCTTCAGACCCTGGCCCAGGGCCTCTCCTTCTCCTGGCACCTGCTCCCAGGCCCCACATCACCCCAATCAGTCCCACCCGCCAATCATGCCTCCAGAAGTTTCTGGCATCACCCCCTGGATCGTGCCCTCAGGCTAGCGATGGCGACCACCCTCCCATATCCTGCATGCTGGGGCCCTGCTTGGAGAGGGATGTCCTGGCTATGGCCCCCACAGAACTACACGGCACGCCCTTGGGCTTCCTCATCCCCTGGCCACTCTTTGTAGGCCTTGGCCCCTCACCCTAGGGTCACCATGTACCATGTGCTCCTCATCCACTGGGGGCACTGCCCCTCAGCAGGCATTGAGTGTCCCAACAGTGGCCAAATGACCCCACTTGGCAGCCCACCACTCTTCCCATCTGCACCTGGGGCAGAGTATGCTGGGTCCTGTGGGGTCCCTGCCTCACCCAGCTAGGTGGCTCAGGGACAGGCTATGCACAGAGGCATGCCTGCCTGTGTCAAGGCACTGCTTCCAGGCCTTGCAAGCCAGGTGCGAGGAGCCAGCAAAGACCCCGCTCCGGTGGGTTGTTGGGAGGGGCAGCTGCTGTTGTGCCAGGGACCCTCTCAGGCTACCCCAGGGGTTGGAGGTGGTCGGGGGGGAAAGTGCAACCTGCCGACCTATGAGACCCAGGTCCTCCAAGTCCTCATTGCATACCAGGCCCTTGTGTGGCCCACTGTTCTCACAGCAGCCTGGCCAGGTAGACACAAGTGGGGCTGGGCCAGGAGGGAGTGGCCCAGAGAGGCCTGACTGTGGCTGCATCCTGACCCCCTGGGGGGCTGGGTCCCTTGCCCCACCTGCCCAGACAGCCCATAGAAAGAAACCCCCAACCTGGGGCCCAAGCCAAGGGGAGACCCGCTGCTCAATGCCCATAGATACCCCTGCCTGGGCTGCCCACTCTAGGTCCCTGAGAGAACTGGAGGAAGGGAGGGCCCCAAGCATGGCCCACCTGGTCCCATACAAGTTCCCTGAGAACTCGGCATGCTCGATGAAGTCTCCGGCGGCAATGTCCCGCTGCATCACCTCCCTGGTCACAAAGTAGTAATCTGCAAAGGAGGAGGAGCTGATGGGGAGACTGAGGCCTCATGCATCACTCTGACAAATGGAGGGCTGCTCCATTCCTGTGCTGGAGCACTGAGGCTGGCCAAGCTCACCTTTGCCGTTCTCCTCTCCTGGCCTCGGGTCCCTTGTGGTGTCTAGGAACAAGTACCAGTGACTGACTTGGGACAACACCTGGAGCCCCAGGCATCCCATCCCCAGGGCCTTGCCCACAGGGCCTGGCTCAGCCCATCTGGGGGTGTGGGAGAGGAGGCTCCAGGTTAGGGTCAGCAGTGTGGGGGCTTCCGCCCCACCGTGTGGGAGTGTGGGGGGCTTCAGAGCATGTCAGCAGGGGTCCCCGGCCCCAGCTTCCTTGAGACCCTCCCCCACCTCCCCTGGGGCCTCACGGGACACGCTGAAGCCGAAGATGCTGCTGTGTTCCTGCAGGAGTCTCTTCAGTAGGGTGCTCTTCCCAGCCCCTGAGGGTCCGCTAAGGACAACGGGCCTTGGTCCTGACATCCCTGTAGCGGGGGACGGGGGAGACAAATATCAGCAGGGCCTTGCTCCCTATGGAAGTGGGCGAGGTGGCTGCAGTGCCCCCACCTCTGCCCCAAGTGAATTCACCCCAGAAATTGGGCAGAGCTGTGGGCAGTCACTCAGAGCCATGCTCAAACCCTGGCTATGCCTCCCTTTGGGCGTGCTACCTGGTAATACATGCACTGACCACAAATGTGTGGCCTCCCCAGCTGTCCACTCCTATCCCACCGTCAAGGAGCTCCTGGGAGGGGCATGTCCGGGTCCCAATTCCTGTGTCTCCTGGCACCACACCCCAGAGGTGCCCTTGGTCAAGGTCAGCGGAACCCAAGCTCTGTTCTGGGAACTTCCACTGAAAAGCAAGGGGCTGACCACAAACGACCACAGCTTCCTGACTCCCCTTCTCTGATACTTGGGTCTCATGAAGCCAGCAGGAGAGCAATGGGTGCCACCCTCCCAGCTCATAGCACAGGGCTCAGACACCTGCCACAGGTGAAAACGCCGAGGGCAGGAATAGCGGGGGAGCTCTGGAAGCATCAGCTTAGCCTGCTCTGTGCCCATCGGATCACCCCAGCACCCCTCATACAGGACCTACCTCCTGCGTGGGGTGCAGCCTCCGTGCTCACCTTGGGGCTGCTCGGGATGAGCTGAGAGGACAGTGGTAATCCTTGCCTGCTCTCCACCCTCTAAGCACTAAATCCCTCCCAGGGCAGCCAGCACCACCTGCTCAGCAGAGGGCAAAGGCTGCTCCTCACCCTAGAGATGCGCACTTGCCCACCCAGCCACATGAACAAGATGGGCTGAGGAAGGTCAGATGCATCTGGAGCCTCAGAAGACAGGAATCGAGGCAGGCACTGAGCTAGGGGGCTGGGAGGCTATGTGTTGCCCCGGAGGGAGACCCTGGGAGGGCGTGTGGTGAGCTGGCCTACACCAGCAGGGCTCTGTCTGTGGGGTGCCTGGTAAGGTGTGGAGGAGCAGTCAGTGGCCAGCAGACCAGCAATGAGGCCCAGGAGGGACAGGCCACTCTGCTTGGGGACACCCAGTCATCTAGCCCAGGGCAGCGCTCCAGCAGGGCCCCAGGTGGTCACTGCTTCCCTAATCCGCAATGAGGCCAACCTGGGTAATCTGGCTAAAGCATAGCTAGCTATTCTGGGACCATCATGCCATATGCAAACACCCCGGAGAAGGAGTCGGGAAACAGATATGTTCCCCTGCTGAAGAGAGATAGAAGAAATGGACCCAGAGGAGCTCACCAATTACCTGTCACTTCTAAGTGACCTGTTCTTAGTTCCCTTGTCTCTTCCAAGTTTCCTATTACAACAGTACACCATTTTTATCTAGCAACGGTCCCACTGGACTCCCAACTCCTTTCTGGTGTCTTGACTTTCCCACCCAGACACAGTGCCACCATACAAATGCCCACATGTGTGTGTGTCCGACTCTAAGCCCACGGCTGTTGCTGCCCAATAGACCGCAGCCCCCTCCCTACCCTAAGGACTGGTGCATGGGAAGGTCTCATCTCTGGCTCACTGTTGGCCTTCACAAAGGTCCTTCCTTTGCAGAATGAATGTCCTGCGGGCAACCCAGCCCACCCCCCTGGGTCTGTCCTGACTTGACAGTGAGTGACCACGGTTGTGGAGAGAGCTACGTCGGGGTGGAGGGGCATAGGGGGACAGAGGAGATATTGGGGGCCAGTCAGTCCCTGAGTAAGGTTGCTGCTCCTAGAGGAGCCCTGGCAAGAGAAAGGCAATGGAGGCTGGGGTCTGCCACCACGCTGCCTGGCCTCTGGACTGTGCCGAGTCACCGCCGCACACACACTGCCTCCCCACCTTGCAAGCAGGAGGGCTGTGGTTGTTCAGCAGTGTAGGTCTTCCCAGGACCCGGCAGCATGTAGGCGCCACAGGAATGTGAGTTTCTTCAGGGCGGGGGCAACATCAAGTGGACACATGGCAATGCTCACAAGAGATGGACCAGAAAGCCTACCTGGGCCTTGCTCACAGCAACAAACCCTCAACTCAGTGGATGCAGCTGGTGCCTTCTGGACCCAACTTGGGGTATCCACCTCCAGGAATGGGAGGACCCATCCTGCTTATCTATGAAGAAGCCCCTCAGGAACACTATGCTCCTTTGCCAACTTGAACAGGTGCCCCACTCTCACATCCCACAGCCCCCAGCTGTAAACCTGCCAGCAACACCCAGAGGCTACATGGTCTTGACTTGCCCTGTGCCTCCAGGCCAGCACACAGACCCCTAACATGCTTCCCTGGCAGTTCCTGCCCTGTTCCCCATGCCTGCAATCATGGCCAGATGTTGTGGTCATAAGCTCTAACATCTGGACACTGCAAACCTACCTAGGGAAGACATGTCTTCAATCAGGACCAAACACTACACATGGAAGTCCCAGCGCCCAAAACCCTCAAGGAGCATGCTGTGCACAAGTCCTACTCATCATCTTACCTGGTTTCTACCTGGCTTTCTACCCCACGTTGTGAACGTTGGGGGCATGGGCACGGCACCTGCATCCCACTGAGACCTCCCATCCCCAGCCCAACAACCACTGGCAGTAAGCAGCAGGTATGTATGCACGCATGGGGACTGGCTGATGGCTGCAAAGTTCACTCCCTGCCTGGGTCCAAATCATCACCCTACCCTGCCAGCCCACTCCTCACAGGGTATCCTCCTGAGCCCCAACCTGCCCCTCAAGTCCAGGCCCCAGGCCTTCCCAGTGCTGGCCATCCATCGTGCCCTCCTTCAGAGGTTACACTACTGATGACAAGGGGAGGGGGCACCCACCTAGCACCACTGCCTTGAGGTGGGTGGGATCCAGAGTCCTTCCTCTTGTGGGGCTCCTCCCTGAGGTCACCTCCTCTTAGCACAAGGGCCCGAACCACAGTGACCATATCGGAGTGGACTGGCCCTGCAGAAGGCACTGGGGGAGTCGCTGGGTACTGGGCTCCACCCAGTGATCGTGGTGATAGAGTGCTCACTAAAGCCGCATTTGACAGGAGCACTCTCAGTGTGGGACAGACCTCAGGGCCTCTCAGTCCCAGTGATCAAATGTGCCAGATACCCCTGAGCCTGATTTTGGCCCCAGCAGCTGGTAGAACTGATTGGCAGTTAGGAATGCTCTGTATCCTCTACTCCTTGACTATTCCACAATTCTGAACCCCAGCTTCCTGGCAAGAAACTGGAGATTTCACAAGGACAGCAATAAGGATCAGGGATGCAATTTCTGTAGGAGTCGCTGGTGCAAGTCCGTGCCTTCTGGAATGCTCTCTGCTGGAACCCCTCACGAGGAGCTCCTCAGGCAGCCCTGGAAGGCTTGCCTCGAGAAGCATTTCCTGCTCTCCTTCTTGCTTCCACCTGCCTTCCCGCCCTGTCCCAAGGGCTGGGCATGGCCACCACCCCACTTCCCTCCCCACTCCTCCATGAGACACTAAGACAAGGTGCAACCCTCTGAGGATACACAGAAGAGAAAGTCAAACCCCATCAGCCCTCTTGCGAAACACAAGCCACAAGACATGAGTTGATCTGGGTTAGGATAGCTGGTCATGCTCTATCCCCCAAAAAGGCTGTGTGGGACAGGAGGACTATGCTGGCCTTGGCCTCAGGTGCTCCGTGTGTGGGACATGTCCTGGCCCAATGACCTTAAGAAACCACTTAACCTTCAAGAACCTGACTTGAAGTGGGAGAGCCACAACGCAGCCAGTGATTTTCTTCTCACCTCCTCTCCCGGCAGTGGGGTGAGACCATGCCTTCCCTGAGAGGAAGCCTGTCCTTCAAAAGTGTTGGCAAGAAGCCACACTATGAAGGACTCAGGCCTGTCATGGCACTACACAGCTGCATCTGGATCTCTTTCCATCAAGGAGAAGAACCGGGATTCAGTCCCACATGAGATCCTCAGTTCTAGCCCTAAGGGAAGGCAGAGGGAGCATAAAAGGGAAAGGGGTCCAGGACATACAAATCATGGAGCAAGAAAAAGCCCAAGCCCTTCTGGTTGGGGCAGCATTCACTCTCACAGAGAGGGGAACAAAGGTCAAGCACAACCAGGGTCAGTCAGCCAGGGACCAGGGAAAACCAAGGCCTGGAACATGCAGGCTCAGCCAGGGACCAGGGGAAATCAAGGCCCAGCACGCACAGGATCAGAGACGGACCCAGGGGGAACAGAGGCCTGGTACACAGGTTCAGCCAGGGGTCAGAGCCCGACTGAAGAGCACCTGCCTCCATACCAGTGCCCCAACAGCTCACCCTCTGTGCTTCCCCTTTTCTCCTTGAGGACTGGGGTCAGTTCCTTCCACCCCCAACCACATCATAATACCTTCCTTCTCGCTCTTCCTCAAATCCTCTGAACGTGTTTCTTGGGCTATGCTAAATGTGACGCAAACGATGGAGGTCAACAGTTCAAGTGTTTAAAAAAAAAAAGTTTGGGTGTGGCTGAAGAAAAATGTACAACTTCAGAACTTGCAGAATCTGCTACTCAAATAAACTGCTGATCTTACCAGTTCCAGACAAAGGTCAAGGGCTGGATCAACGTGTTCTCAGAATCTAAAGGAAAGCCCAAGCAAACTACACCTATCACTGGTGTGGCACCAACCCAGATCACAAGCTGGCCTGGTGTGTGCAGGCAAGTGTGTGGAATTCTTACAAGAAAAGGGCAGAGTGGGGGCTCACATGGCGGGAAATTCAGCTTGTCAATGATAAGACAGGAAGCCACACCCACCCCACATCCGTCCTGGTGGCGAAGGTGAAGGTTTTCCTGGGTCCCTCACAAGTCATGGTCTGGGAAGTGAAAGAGTGACAGAAAAGTCCAGAAAAGTCCACATTTGGCCAGGCATGCTGCCAAGGGGCACTCACAGGGGACTCGTGCAAGGCTGACCATGAGAAGCACATCTTGGCCTCCCTCCTCCTGTCCCCATGGGCCTCATCCCACACTGGCCAATCATCACCTGAGCTTCCACCTCCTCCACCCCTATCAAAAGACATTGATAACATGTGAGGTGGCACCCCTCACTGCTCCTCCTCAAACCAACATCTGGGTGGAGACTCACTCCCTCTCACTGCTCCCAAAAGAATGTCTAAAATCAGCAGATGGGCAGCTCCAGCAACCTAGACTAGAGGTGTCTTGTCCTGAGGGAAGCTGAACCCCAGCTACCATGCCCACAAGTCAGGAAGGCCTGCCACCAACAACCTGCTCCTGCGTGGAGTACCCATATCTGCAATGTCCAGTAGCGCTGGGCTGTGGGGCTGGCCAGGAACCTGTAGCAGTCCCAGGGCCCTCTTGGCTGGGAGTCCTTGGAGCAGTCAGCTCTGCCCACCTAGGACGCCCCTGCGTTTGCAATATTTGGGAACCAAACATAGCACCAAAGCTGGACCACCGGGAGGGTTTCCCAACTGTTATCTGTGCTGCTCGTCTTGAGCTCGGGGTAGACTACATATTTCTACAGGCCGGGTGAGCTAATCGGGACTTCTGCGACTCTGCCATACCAGGGGCAACCTAAGGTCTTTCAAAACCCTGATCTCTCAGGGTTTTCGGTTCTGCTGTGTGGCCCACCTTGGAGAGGGGTGTCAGGCTGCTCCCCTCTCTGCCCCCACGCATCCTGCAGGGTCCACAATGGCATCCAGCATGAAGTCCTCAAGCTGCAGGGGTTTTACAAGCTGTTTGGAACTTCCCGTGCCAGGAGAATTTCCTCCTGCATTTTGAGGACTGACACAGGGGAACCAGCTTTTAATTTGTCTAAGTAAAATAGTAACTACCAAAAGCAATTCTAAAACACAGACAGACGGGATACAACTTCAAAGCGAAGGAAAGCCTCCCTGTATTTGCAAACTCCATGAGAAGACACACTACCCTCTCCTTGTCTACCCTGCTTTGCTCGCCCCGAGACGGAACTCTGGAAACCACTGAGGACCGCCGAGGGCAATTTCGGTGCCTGGCGGGATGACAGAATTCACGAGCACAGCCCCACGAGTCCCTCAGGCAGGTCCACGACACCGGAGCTCAGCGCGGGCTCTGGCGGCCCCTCGCACGCAAGCAGCGGCGGTCCCCGTCTCTCCTCCGCGGATTCAGACAGCGACACGCGAGCCCGGGACCGGACTCCCCAGGAAGGCCCTCCC
>NW_020172287.1:2196551-2225294 GCF_003031525.2 Neophocaena asiaeorientalis asiaeorientalis | reverse complement strand
GGGGCCGCCACTCACCGTCCGAGGGGGCCCGGCTCAGGGCGGCCGCCGCCAGCCCGGCCAGCGGGCGCCGCAGCATGAAGGGCCGCCGCCACCGCCCGCGGGGACGTACGTCACAGAGCAGCGCCGCGCCGGCCCGGCCTCTCTCCGCCCCTCAGAGAAGCACTTCAGCGCGGCGCCGGACCCGCCTCAGCCAGCGGGCAAGCTGGTCATAGCTGCGCCGGCCTCGCCCCGCCTTTCAAGGCTGTACGTCAGCGCCGCACGACGCTGCGCCCGCCGGATGACGTTGTGGCGGTGCCGCAGGAGAACTGAAAGCTGCGTTTACAGTGATTGTGGATTGGGCTGTGGCCAGTCCGGCGCCCGATTGGCCGGTGGCGGCCTGGCCGCTGGTCCTCGAGGCCGCTCCGGAGGCGGTGAGGGTGGCAAGTTGGTGCCGGAAAAGCGCCGCGTCGCGAGGGTTTTGGAGGGTTTCCCCCAAGGGAGGGTCCGGGCCCCGCCGCAAGCCGCCCTCGAGGGCGAGAGAATGAGTGGGTATCGATTGGGAGGTTTATAGCATTTCGTTGTCCTGCTGAGTCACGTCCTAAGGCGGAAGGAAGCCTGCAGATGCCCTGCCCTGACTGGGGATAGCGAGGCAAACCTCATCTCGGTCGGGAGGGCTCTTTTCCTGGGGTCTGAATGTCTGATACATCAGGTCTTCGACATTTGAAACAACTGGTTTGTCACCGCGGAAACCTCAGTTTCCCTGGACTCAAGGTTTAGTAAGCCGCGGCTGCCCTTTTGTAATCTTTACCTCGCTGGATTTTGTGAGAATGCAATGACCTTGGAAAACAAGGTATGAGCTAGTCTTCTCCGTTTACGTTGCATTCCATCCTCAGAGTGGCTCCCCTGACTCAGCAACCCACCAGAAAGGTCCCGGGCCCTGCTGCAGACGTACTAAGTCAGAGTTTTGGGGAGTAGGACTGGGGCATCTCCGGGTCAAAAACGTTCCACAGGTGATTCTAATGCCAGGTCAGGGCTGGAAGCCTGATAGGTTACTGGGCAAGACTGGCACTGACCTGGTAATGTCTCGGAGACCGCTTTGTTCCTGACTGGGATTTGGTGAGAATCAGTTAGGTGGAAAAGCCTGCCTTTTAAAAAGATCTCTCATTTCTTTGCCTAGCAGGTCACACACTGGGCCAGTGACTGACCCTGGGCTTTCACGTGCTGCAGGAGGAATGGTGGCCAAGGGCAGACTGCTTGGGTAAGCATGGATTTCCAGGCCTCTCGGGACTGCTGTAATGGGGCCACCCAAAGAATGCCAACTCAAGAGCCTTAGGGTCTGCTGCCTCAGGAAAACCTCCAGAGCCAGTGTGTTTATCTGGAGAATACATACAAGTACATATGTGTGGACACCTTAAGTGTTGAAGGAGGAATGGAAGTGACTTGTGAGTACCTGGCACCAAACAGATGTGATGGTGGTCACTGTCCTATTCAGAGCCTGCGGGCCAGCCATGGAGAAGATCATGGCCTTCCTTCTCTTACCACCAGAACTGCCTCCCCATCTGCGTGTTCCTCTCACTCCCTGGTCTCCCCCAGGTGAGAAGTATTGATGGAGGAGAAAATGAATGCAGGTTTTGAATTGTTTCTGTGGAATCTAGGGAGAGGGATGTGGCACCTGAAGCTGTGGGTTAGTATGAAGATGGAGAAGGGACTCGGGCTGCAGCGTTCCCAGGAGGGCCCTCATTGCTGGAGAAGGTTCATGTTGGAGCTGCAACTGCTGTTTGGTGGGAAAACATCCACTCTTTCCCCTCAAGGGTTGACTCCAGCCCCTTCCAGAAGCCTCCTGAGTCACCAACCCCAGGTTCTCCGGAGCGGCTGTGTCCTGGGCTCCCTGGTGCTGCTTAGGTACAGGCCCTGCCCAACTGACTGCAGGTTCCTCTGGTGCTGGAGTTTACCCACCACCTCCTTTCTCCAATCTTGCACTTCTGGAGGCAGGGACTGGATTCATTTTGCCAAAATTTACGAGCACTTAGCTAGGGAGGGTCTGGGACTTGATAGCAAATAAGATGCAATTCTTGCCCCAGGCCATCAGGCTAGTGGAGGAGATGGGCCCTCAGCCTGAGGTGTCAGCTAGGGAGTGCAGGGGGTGGTGGGAACCACAACCAAAGCAGAGGCTGCCATACTGTGGCTGTGCGTGGCCCATGTGCTCATGCTGGCTGCTTTGTGGAGAGAGAAGTCCTGAAACTCTGGTGGGAGCTACTGAAGTGATGTGAATATCAGGTTTTTAGAATCACTACCCACAAAGCAGGGGAACTTAACTGGAATTGAAATGGGGACCAGGTGGGAGGCTGTTGGGAAGGTCTGCATTGATGTGACTGCCCATGCAGTGAGGGGGTTGGGAAAAGGCACATGGTGAGTGTGCAGGATGCCTGTCCACCGTGAGTGTTCAAAAGAATGCCAGGAGAAGAAGGTCACTTCCAGAGTACCCGACAATTCCAGGAAATTCTGGTACTTGTTTGAATGCATTCTTCCTCAAACCTGTGAGGGAGGAAACGGATGGCCTGAGGCACAGCCTGGGGCTCTGAATTCAAGTTTGCATGAAAGCCAGCCTGGAAGGGACTTTGGGGCGGGGGGTCACAGGGAAAGGCTGGGACAGGGAAATCGAGGTCCCGAGTGGGTGAGACAAATGTGGGGTCACGTGGCTGGGTAGAGTGGGGCATGAAGAGTACCTAGCCCTTTCCTGTCACCTTGGAGCATGTGCTCTGCTGTGTGCGGGAGGGCTGAGCGCCCACCACACTCAGAAGCCAAGTGGGCCAGGTGTCTCGGTCTGCTTGGGCTGACCTAGCAGAACACCACAGACCAGGCAGCTTAAGAAAGCTGGAAGTCTGAGATTAGGGTGCCAGCAGGGTTCTGGTGAAGTGTCTCTTCCTGGTTCAGAGATGGCTGCCTTCTTGCAGTGTCCTCATATGGAGGAGAGAGTTAGCTCTCTGGTCTCTTCCTCTTATAAGGGCACCAATCCTACTGGGGGGACCCTACCCTCACGACCTCATCTAATCCAAATCACCACCCAAAGGTCCCACCTCCTGACACCATCTCACGGGGGGTTAGGGCTTCAATGTGTGAATGGGGAAGGGGGCATGGGATGGACTCAAATGGTCAGTCCAAGCACCAGGTTTGCAGTCCCCTGGAAGTCAGCTTCCCACTCAATGTTGCAGTCCAGCACCTTAGCTATGGGGTCAGGCCTCACCAGAGACACCCACCAGGGTCCTGGCTGTGGACTCTGTCCTCACCCATCTGAGAGCCTTGTGGGCTCACCCCTGCAGCCTCTTTC
The DNA here is from genome assembly GCF_003031525.2 of Neophocaena asiaeorientalis asiaeorientalis. NCBI lineage: Eukaryota > Metazoa > Chordata > Mammalia > Artiodactyla > Phocoenidae > Neophocaena > Neophocaena asiaeorientalis. The sequence goes on along the minus strand of NW_020172287.1, from coordinate 2,221,987 downwards.
TGGATGTGGGGTGGAGCTACTCTGACCACATGCTGCCCCGGTGCGGGTTGCTGTGTGCCCCCATAGGAGCTGGGCTGCGTGGCCACTCTGGTCCTGGCACCAACCGCTGACCAGCACATGTGTGTCTGCAGCCTGCTCTGGCAGCGTGTGGTGACAGGGGCTGCCCTTGAGAGCCACCGCCAACTGTATGTGTCCTCCCAGCGGGCTGATTGCAACAGAGCCTCACTCACTCGAGTGCACCGGCAGACCTACGCACGCCTCTACCCTGTGCTCCTGGTCAAGCAGGATGGTTCCACCATCCACATCCGCTACCGGGAGCCTCGACAGATACTCACAGTAAGCTTCCTTCCCCAACACTCCCCTGGGGTGCAGGTCTTAGCCTGTAGAAACTGCTCCTCTAGGGGTTCATGGGCTCAGAATCCACCATCACTGGACTGGGGAGGGAAGGCGAGTCATGGGTCAGAATTGTTTGAGGAGAGGGAGGAGGGTGACCTGGAGCTCACTCCACACATCAAGATGAGAAAGCAATAGTGAGGTGTGTATTCAAAAAACTGTCACGTCTTGGGAAAACAAGCAGAAAAAGTTTTTTAAAAAATAAAAGCTTCAAAGGGAGAGAAAACCCAACAGAACACATAAGACCTAAACTGTGTGGTAGATGATAACAAGGTGAAGTGGAGACCCTGGAGAACATCCTGGTACCCTCCACCTGAGCCATGTACAACACATCCCTTCCTCCCCGCAGATGCCCGTGGACCTGGACTCTCTGTCCCCAGAGGAGAGGCGTGCACGGTTCCGGAAACGAGAGGCCCAGGTCAAAGAGAAGGAGGAGGAGCCAGAGCTCGGTGACGACTTCGATGTGGAGCAGTACAAGCAGTTTTGGACCAAAAAGTGATGGTGCCTGGAAGCTGCTCTGACCGAGGGGGATGCTATGGAGCAGGGAGGGGCATGTGTCTTTAAATCATGTGTTCACGAAGCTGTGTCCATCTTGTCTTTCCTTTTCATGTGCCCTAGCCTGAGGGTCTCTACAACTGAGCTGAATGGAGGGCTTAGAATCAGGTCAGTTGTGGTTTTAGGATGAGGTCCAAAGGGCATGTGATCCTTCAACAGTACCGAGGTCATGGGTGCTCTTCCTACTGCAGGGAAGCCTGGCCACTGCTGTACCTGCCCCTCTGGGTCCTGGAGCCCCCTTGGTTCTAGCGCTGCCTTCAGCCTCAGGGCACCAGGGACTCTCCTGGGGGAGCACAGTGGCCACCAAGAGTAGGTGGGAGGAGCAGGGTGTCTGGGATCCAAGGACATCTGCACCTAGCCTACAGCTGGCCTGCCCTACCCCTCACCAGGGCTCCCTCAGCCCTACCCAGCACGCAGTGGGAAGGTGCTCCCCATCAAAGGGGCCAAAGGGACTGGCCGCTCCTCTTTGTTAACGCCACTGAGGTCTGCAGTGCATTGTAGCTACAATCTGCTAGGCCTTCCAGTTGACTGCTGCCTTTCTGCTCCAGGGGTTGATTTTACCCTGGCAGCCTTCCTGCAAGACCCAAGGGAGCAATTCCCAGCCTTTTTAAGGCAGCTGAGCCGGTCCAGGCCTGGGGCTGCTTCTCGTTAGGTCCTTGGTTGTCAGGCTCCTTTTCATAAATCTGAGGGCCAGTTGTAGAGCACTGTCATATAGTAGACGGTGGGGACGGCATTCTGTTCATGACCTGGGAGGCAGGAGCCAGCAGCCTGTGGGAGATGAACCCTGTACCTTATCTCTAGATCAGTAGGCCAACCCCTTCTGGTCCACTCACCACACCAGCACTGTACAGCTGCACGGGGACATCTACTGTACTGCACCACCCCCCGGCCCCCACAGCAGCTGTCCACTCCAGGCCCAGCCAACCTGGCTTGCTCAAGGATGCCCCCGGCAGCCGTCAGGCAAGTGCGGGATTCCCCGAGAAAGCAGGTTCAGAGGAAGGCCAGGTGAAAGGCCTCTTCTCATTTAATGTCCTGCCAGCCCATCAGGTGAATTCACTGAGTAACCTGCAGGAGGGCAGTGTCTTGTGAAAGGACTAATACAAAGGGCATACAGAATAACAGTCTTGACACCTTGCTGTAAATTCCTCAGAGAACATTTGTTCACCCTACGGTTTCAATTCAGCAGGGGTTGGCTAATAGAGTGGCACCCCTCCACTCACTAGCACCGTTATCACTGAATCTAGTCTGGTTCGCTCTGGTGATAAACGGAACGCGCTTGCCCTACAATTAGCTCAATTTACTTCGGATACTGAGCCATCACCTGACAGCAGCAATGACCGAAACGGTGCCGAATGAGAAGCATCTGCCAACACTTTGTGGGTGACTGAGGCCTTCTCTGTGCTGTCTGGGGAACGAACGCGATGAGGTGTGTTTCCTTGGGAACTGGACACAGCCGGTACCCCCGAGGGCGGACGACGAGCGGTGCAGGCGCGACCTGACCTTGGCGCTCCCTGTCTCTGGGGCAGCCTGCTACCTGATCGAAACCTCAAGCAGCTATAGCCGGGAAGCTCAGTGCGGGTTTGCAGACGTCTCTCCAGTGCCTGCCCCTCTGCCGGCACAGCCAAGGGAACACGGCACACAATGGGAACAGTGACTCTGGGGCGTGACCCACATAATGTGACTTATAACGGCTGTCCTGTCATTGGGGTGCCCGGGTCCAGCCTCCGCACCTTTGCCAGTGCCACCGCTGGGCCCGCGGCAGTGCGCAAGCGCTCGGGGGCCGGCACTGAGGCACAGGCGCGCCAGGGCGGGACACCTTCGGGAGGTGAGGGGGGAAACAGAGCGCAAGCGCACGGGTTTGGCGCAGGCGTGACGTCACCGCGTGCGACGCGTGAGTGGGAGCGGGGACCTGTGGGGCCTGGGTACCGGGAAGTCCGGAGGTAGAAGGCTGCCTGTTACCATGTTCGGCTCCAGCCGCGGCGGCGTGCGCGGCGGGCAGGACCAGTTCAGCTGGGAGGATGTGAAGACTGATAAGCAGAGGGAGAACTACCTGGGTGAGTGGGGCGCAGGGACCGGGGGCTCGCGGGCTGGGGGTGCGCCGACCCGCGGGCCGTGCCGAGCACTCGGCGCTCCGTTCCCCGCAGGCAACTCGCTCATGGCCCCGGTGGGCCGCTGGCAGAAGGGCCGTGACCTCACCTGGTACGCCAAGGGCCGGGAGCACAGCGCGGGTCTGAGCCGGGAGCAGGAGCTGGCGGCTGTGAGGCAGGCGGAGCAGGAGGCGAGGCCCGCAGCTCCCTGAAGCTCACGCGCGGCCCCCGCAGAGGCTACAAGAACGTAAGGAAGCAGCCCACCGGCCTGAGCAAGGAGGTGAGAGGTGGGCCCTCCTGGAGTGCGGGGGCGGGATTGGGAGGGGTCTGACCCTGCGCTGCGGTGAGCACTTGCACTCCCCTCCCCAACAGGACTTTGTCGAAGTCTGTAAGCGGGAAGGAGGTGACCCCGAGAAGGGAGTGGACCGGCTCCTGGGCCTGGGGAGCTCCAGGTACGGGGCCAGAGGGTCCTTGGGGGCCCCAGAAATCGCGAGGGCGTGGCTCCTCGGGGCTCCGCACTGTCAGCCGCCCAGGTGGACGCTAGCACGGGTCGTCTGGGCGCACCACTTCTCTAGGGAGGCCTGGGGATGGGCGGCCCTCGCCGTGGGTGTGTCTATGGGGGTGTGTCTCACCATGGGGGGATCTCACCCACGTCCCCGCAGTGGCTCTGCAGGGCGAGTGGCGCTGTCCCGGGAAGACAAAGAGGCTGCTAAGCTGGGGCTTTCAGTGTTCACGGTAACTACCCCCAAACATCCTGGGATCCCATGGTGGGGTGGGGGGCGGTCTGAGTGCCTCTTCCTGTTGAGGGCAGGCCGTCTCTCCTTGGGGATACCCTCCCAGCTTCTGGCTGGTTCTCGCCGGTCGGCATGCCAGGGCGCCCCGCACATCCCGAGTGGCTTGTGGCTTTTCTCGGCAGCACCACCGCGTGGAGAGCAGTCGGACAGGGACCTCCCCGGCCTCGGCCAAAAAGAAGCCTCGGTCAGAGGAGAAGGTGGAGCCGGGGTAAGGCCTCCCAGGGCACAGAACTCACTGTTTTCTCAGCATGTTGGCTGCTTCTCCAGTCAGTGAACTCCCCAGCTCCAGCCCCTTTTTTCTTTTGAGGAGCCTCTGGAGATCCTGAGCCCTGGGGCGGTCTCACGACTGCCTACCAACCCCCTGCAGGGTCAGGGGCCCTGGAGGAGGATGCTCAGACATGGGCCACTTGTGCGAGGACCTGGGGAGCACAGGAGGGGGTCACCACCCGGCCCCAAGAGTGCAGGGGCATCCCAATGGGAGGGCTGGTAGGAGCCATGAGATTGTCAGGTGCTGCCCTGCAGACCTTTCTGCCGTGGTTGGAATGTGTCTGTGATGCCCACCATGGTAGCCACTGGCCACACATGGTACTGAGGACTTTCCTTTAGTGATTTGAGATTGAAATGGCTACACATGGTCAGTGGCTACTGTGGTGGCCCCACCCCCGGCTAGACCCCCAAAACCCCAGAGGCTCCTGGCACTCCGTATCATCCTTTGCAGCCCTGAAAGCCACAGGAAGAGCAGGAAAGAGAAGAAAAAGAAGAAGAGACACAAGAAAGAGAAGAGGAGGAAAGAAAAGGAGCACGGGAAGGGGCCGGATTCCTCACAGCCCCCTGCTCCCATCCAGTAGGTGCAGCTGCCTGGGGATGGAGACACAGTGCTGGGCAGGCAGGGCCCCTCACACCAGGCGTCCCTTGGTCTCCCTTAGGCATGACTCAGACTCCTCGACTTGCTGCAAGAGGAAGCGCAGGCATGACAGCGACTGAGGCCCAGGGATCTGGAGGGTTGGCCTGTGGGGGTCACCCCAGGTCCCCGAAGAGGCTTAGTTGTGGCCAAGTATGGCTACTTCTATTCTTCTTTGTGTTGACTCATTCTTTGTACTTAAATAAACTTATTTTAAGTGGAAAGTGTCTCATACTAAAGGGAAGGTTGTTGTCATGTGTCACAATAGAACGTGATGTGTGAAAATGTGGTAAATCTCTTGAGTTCTAGCAAGACTACCTGCAAGCCCACTGGGAGGGGCACTGTCCTTTTGGTGGTCAGCATCCTGGGGTCCCATGTTGGCCTGGTCCCCTGCATCAACTTCAGGTGTACCAAGGGCCCTGGGCCATGACTGGCCAGCAGGGAAGGCAGAGGGGCCAAAGAGTGCTCAGCTGCAGGTAGGTGAGCATGCTAGAAGGGGCAGCCTGGGCATTTAGATCATGGGGAGCAGGACTTGTACCTGGAGCCACCCTTGTCTCTCCAGGCCACCAAGGGACCTCTTAACCACTGTCTCACCCCCATCCCCTTTGCGTGCTATGGCACTGGCTCCCTCCACCCGGCCCCCCATCTCCAAGGCTGGGAGGCATACATACAACCTGGCCCTCCACAGAAAAAGTGAAAACATCGTACAACCACATTGGAATAAAGACAAAACCCAGCCTGGATTCATTATTGAGGTTCTTGTTTTGCTTCTGATTTTCAAAGAAATGAGAGCTGAAGGCAATTCTGTCTTCAGAGCACTCAGCACTGGTTTTCAACCTGTTAGAGTAGATCATTATTTATGGTGGGGCAGCCTGCCTTCTGGGGGAAAGGACACCTGGAACTTCGCCTGCCAATGCCTGCACCCAGTGGGGGCAGCAAGGGTGCCAAGAAGGGCTCCAGGTCAGAGGGACAACCCTTGCAAAAGTGGGACGGGGTCTATGGCACAGGTGCACAAAGCACCCAGCCAGGCATGGGTCAATCGCTGTGGCAGTGACGTGGAGCTGGCCAGGGGTTCCCGCCCCTCCAGAGGACAGCTGGCTGGCTTGGGGGTTACCACAGAGGGTGGATGTTAGGAAGGGTGGGGGGTTTCCTCCACATACCACCTGGCCCTAAGCCTTTTGGGCATACTCCATATGGTGACCCTGCCGTTCCTTTCACAACCAGGCATTGCCAAGACTGGGACCAGGGGGCTGGACTGCCAACATGAGACCAATGAGGTGGTCACCACAAGGGCACTGGGACATACCCACACCCACCCATGGGAAAGTGAAGCGGTGGGGGAGGGGGGGAGGGAGACAAGGGTGGGGTGGCAGGGAAGGGATGGGCAGAGAGAGGGAACAGGGCAAGTCAGGGCAATGCTGCCCTCCCTAAGTGGGGAGGAAGCAGCTGTCCCTGCCCAGCTTCCAAGAAGCAGACTGTCAGTCAGGGGCACCCAAAAATGGGAGAGCCATGAAATAGTTAAGAGATTTTATTCTAATAGCTGTAATTACAGTGCCTGTTTGTCGAAATGAAAACTGAAAACAAGTATACAAAACAGTTGATTACTAATTGTGTATTGAAAGCATTAAGAGGTTCCACGACACCAAATAAACCAGTTCTGAGGTTTTCCCCAAGATAAAGTTTAACAGCTCCAGCTTCTTCAGTGTTTATCAAAATACAAAAGAAAAAAGTAGAGGTTATCATTTTTCGATGGCAAATCTGACCCTTGCAGGCTGAGGGAGTGAAAGCACACATAGACAGGGGCTCCGAGGGGCTGGGGCTCAAGGATGACCACCCCCGCTCCTGCTGGTGAGACCCCAGAGAGCCCGGAGCAGGCAAGCAAGGGGACTGCAGGGCTCCCACTCAAACCAGAGCGTTCCAACCAAAGTGCCCATGCTGACCCAAGAAAAGGCTGGGGTTCCTCCAAGGGGTCTGAGAGTGGTGGCTGCAGCCTCCAGCCCATCTCCTGGGCAGCCATGTAAGCACAGATACAAGCACAAACGCTATGGGGTGTGGGATGACCCAAGACAGAGCAAATCACAGGGACCCTATTGTGACCATGCAGAATGGATCATAGCTGGTTCTGCCCCGTTTCACGTTCCCAACGGGAAACAGACCACTGGTGGACTGGACTCAGGCCATTACTGCAGAACCTACACTAGGCACATTTCTCCCTTCTGTGTGTTCAAGTGTTCTCCTTATCTTGTATTTGTAACTATTTTAAAAAATGCACTGAGTTTGGGTTAAAAACCAACCACCAAAATGGATCTCAACACAGATGTAAAGCCCAGAAGAGGAACATCGGGCTTTTCTGACACAGCGACTCCTGAATGACCCGTGTGCCTAAAATCCCTTCTCAGTACTAAACAGTGGGTTGATTTTCTTTTTACAATAAAAAAAGCTGAGTAATATTGCATAGGAGTACCAGAAACTGCCTCATTGGAAACAAAAACTATTTACATTAAATAAAAACCCAGTTGCAGGCTGCGTCTGCACATTTACAGCATGGTGAAGCACACTGTGACCGACCATGGAGACAGCTTCTGGCACTCACACCACAGGGGCACGTTTGCCACATGAGAGTAAAGCGAGGGCAGAAGGAGGGAGTGTGAAGGGAGGAGAGAGGAGTACAGCTCACTTCTGGTTCCGGAGCTGATTGGACAGCCAGTCCAGTCCCTCATAGAGCCCGTCCCCGCTGGTGGCACAGGTGGCCTGAATGTACCAGTTCCTGTGGCGCAGAGAGTGCAGACCCAGCTTGTCCGTGATCTCAGCTGCATTCATGGCATTGGGGAGGTCCTAGGGGGGAGGGTAGCAAAGCAGGCGTGGGTCAAGGGGACTGCATGGAACCCTCTCCACCTGACCTGTGACCCCCCCTCGTCAGACCTCCATCGCTGAGAGGCTGGCTGCCTAACGTGCACCCACCACCAGCACACAGGGTGGCTCAGTCATGCGTACCTGTTTGTTAGCAAACACGAGCAGAACAGCGTCCCTGAGCTCGTCTTCTGCCAGCATCCTCATAAGCTCCTCTCGGGCCTCATTCACACGCTCTCTGTCATTGCTGTCAACCACGAAGATGAGACCTGCATAGGGAACAGTAAGCATTAGTGCAGGCACCCGGGACACTCCCAACCTCTCCCAAAGGCCACAGCCCCCCTCCTGAGGGTTGTAATGGGGTGGCCCACCCTCACCTTGTGTGTTCTGGAAGTAGTGGCGCCACAGAGGCCGGATCTTGTCCTGGCCACCCACGTCCCACACAGTGAAGCTGATGTTCTTGTATTCCACGGTTTCCACGTTGAAGCCTGGAGGAAACCCAGTGTGAGGCTCTCCCTAGGGCTACCACTACCCCCTAGCCTCCCGAGGCCCAGCCTCCTCACCTATAGTGGGAATGGTGGTCACGATTTCACCCAGCTTCAGTTTGTACAGGATGGTGGTCTTTCCCGCAGCATCTAGGCCCACCATGAGAATGCGCATTTCTTTTTTGCCAAAAAGGCCCTTGAAGAGGTTTGCAAAGATATTCCCCATGCTGTAGACTGGTGGGAGCAACACTGGCCAGAGAAACCTGCAGATACAAGGAGTCCTTGTGTCTCTTTCTGTGCTGCCCAGGGCCAGCAAAGCAGCAGCAGCTCAGAGACAGACTCACCCACAGACAGACAGATGGACATCCTGTTATCTCTCCTGAAAACTCACAAGGCATAAGCTGATGTAATTCTGGTTCCTATCCAAAAGAAAAAGAGTCCTGCCTGCCTGCCTCTTGAGCCCTAAAATCACCCTTAAAAGGGAGAGAATGGGAATCTTAGAACAGGGCTGACCGGATTTTGAAGCAGCAACTGCCATTATATCAGGAAGTGACGCCCAAGGCCTCAGGGTAACTTACCTCTAAGTCCTACAACCTGCCACTGTGGGGTGCAATGTCCAACATGCGTGGAGAGGTGTGGCTTTCAAATGAATGCTAGATTCTCCATAATCTAATACAGAGCTTTTCAAGGGGCCAGAAACAACCACTCCAAGGCCCTACCATGTCTCCCAACTGCTCCAAGTCTCAGTGAAAAACCGTCCAATGTTAAGGCAACTAACACACAAGAAGCTAGGAGGGCCCATGGCAGAGACCAAAAGCCGACCTTTCCCAACACGCTGAGAGCTTAGCACACCCTGCAGGCAGGACCGGTGGAGTGAGAACACCTGGGCTCTAGGGCAGCACACCAGGGCATTCAGTCTAAGGGTGAGCCCACAACAATGACCCTGGGGAGCCTGCCAGGGGACACTTTCCCAAGAGCTGTGGTCAGTGCTGTCCCAGAGAGGAGAAGGCCTGTGTGGTGCAGCAACATGCTTGTACGAGAACACGTGTGCTGTGTTTGGGCTCCCACCAGGCTCTCCTCACTCAGCAGGGCAGAAACACTAGGATACCACTGAGCTGGCTGGACCCAAGGTCAGAGACCAGGCCCAGACACCCAGACCTATAGGAAGGGACAAGTGACCACAGCTGTGGGAGAGTGAGGCTCACGGAGGAGAGGATCTCCTGTCCCAAAAGGCGCCTAAGGCACCAGAGCTGCCCAGGACTGGCCTCTCCATGCTCAGTACTCTCCTTCTTCAACTGTTTTATTTGCAAACAAGGCCTTAGGAAAAAACGGTCACTTTCTCAAATGCTTAGGAATCTGGACTTTAAAAAAAAATTAATTAATTAATGGCTGAGGTGGGTCTTTGTTGCTGTGCGCAGGCTTCTCACTGCAGTGGCTTCTCTTGTTGCAGAGCACTGGCTCTAGGCATGTGGGCTTCAGTAGCTGTGGCTCGCAGGCTCTAGAGCACAGGCTCAGTAGTTGTGGCGCACAGGCTTAGCTGCTCCGCAGCATGTGGGCTCTTCCTGGACCAGGGCACGAACCTGTGTCCCCTGCATTGGCAGGCGGATTCTTAACCACTGCGCCACCAGGGAAGCCAGGAATCTGGACTTTTGGCACCTATGGTGAAGTCAAGCTGTGGAGAGCTGGGCAGCCTTCAACTGGGAAGAACTCTGTGTGAGTGTTGACAGAAAACCTAATGAACCACAGATTGTTCCAAGCAGGCAGGAGCTGCTTGCATCTGACCTCTGAGAGGGTGTTGGTGGAAGCCACTGTCAAGGCTTGGAAGGAGCCTTGCCCTGCATACCTGACCCCCCTAGAAGTAACAATGAGCTCCCCAGTCTTTGGACTTTGGATGGACACTGCTGGGGTCAGAGGCCAGACCCATGAAGGACACAGATATGGGCCTGCCACAGGCACGTCCCACTGCACTCCACCTGGGGGGCGTGCCCCAGATCCCCACCATTCCTTATCACCATTCCTTATCACCTCTGATGACAGGCTCAGGTGGAGTCTCCAGGCCTCCACTGCAAGTTACTTTCTGCCTTAGTCATCAGTGAGTATTTGGTGACTAAGTCCACGTCCTGCTCCTCATCCAACTTCCACCTTCTAGTTTTAGCACTCTGACATTTCCTGGCTGAATTATTACCATGAGGACTGTCAAATGGTGATTTTCTATTGAGTCATTCCTTCCAGCTATTAGTTAGCATTCTACTGCAAGGAACCACTTTGATATAGTGTGAACTTGTGCATTCCTAGTTTACTCAGTAGGTCAGAATCACTACCCCACTGTGACTTAGATGCTCCAATGGTCCTAGAGATGTCCCGTGGAGGCGCTTCCAGCAGGCTTCAGTGCACTTTCAACACTTTAAGTCTTTTTGGTTTTGAATAATATTACCTAGTTATAAAATTAAAATTTAAAAATATCTTTACTATATTTCCTTTTCTGCAGACAGCCATTTTTCCTATAGACGATGATAAATTATGGAAGACAGAATAAACTGAACACACACATTTATCTCAGCTTACTCCTGAAATCGTTACCAATAAAGAAATAAGTGATGACTGACTCAAAAGAGAAAAGTGGGGGGAGGTGGAAAGAGGCTACAGACGTCAGCAAATTTTGGTGAGGTCTGACCCTGACCGAGTACTCATCCTCAGCCCTGCAGGAGAGCCAAGGGACCTTTTTGGAGCGGCTGAACCAGGGGCCCTGACTCCACCATCCAGGCAGAGGAGGGCATGGGGTGCACTGTACTGGAAACAGATGGATATGGGCAAAATCAACAGGGAGGCACACTTCCCTGCAGACCCTCACATGTAACCCAGAGGCCTCAAAGCAAGGACCTATGGATTCTTGCACCTGGAGGCCCTCAAACAGCCACGCCCCTATCTCCCTTTAAGAAGCCCCCAATGCAAGTGACTGAAACAAAGAATTTGGAGAGAAGACATTTAAAAAGAAAAAACAATAAAAAATAAACAAAATCCCCAACCCACACACAGCCTTGGCATCGACATGGTGGGGACCTGGTGCCCACAAAACAAGAACAGGGCATTAGGACACAGAGAACAGCAGACCTCACAACCAAAGTGAAAAAAATCCACACACACACACAAGATTTAAAAAAGAGGAAACTGGGACTTCCCTGGTGGTCCAGTGGCTAGGGCCCCGAGCTTCCAATGCAGGGGCCCCAGGTTCAATCCCTGATCAGGGAACTGGGTCCTGCATGCTGCAACTAAGACCCAATGCAGCCAAATAAATAAATATTTTTTAAAAAAAGGGAGGAAACTAGGAGCAATTTAAAAGACCAACATCTACGTTGCGTATGGTGATGACTTTTTAGACACAACACCAAAGACATGATCCCATGAAAGAAATAACTGATAAACTGAACTTCATTAAAATGACAAACTTCTGCTCTGTGAAAGACAAAACCAGACTGGAAGAATATATCTGCAAGAGATACATCTGATAAAGGACTGTCATCCAAAATATACAAAGACCACTTATAACTCAACAATAACAAATTTAATTTTAAAATTAAAAAAATGGGCCAAAGATCTTAATGAAAACCTCATTAAAGGTTTACAGAAGGCAAGTAAGCAATGAAAAGATGCTCATCATATGTCCTCAGAGAAATGCAAATTAAAACAATGAGCTATTACTGCACACCTATTAGAATGACCAAAAGCCAAAATCCAGAACACACGCTGGCAATGGCAAGAATGTGGAGCAACAGGAACTCTCCTCCATTACCCGAGGGAATGCAAAATGGTACAGCTGTCCGCAAACAGTTTGGAGGTTTCTTACAAAACATACTCTGAACATATAATTCAGCAATCATGCTCCCAAAGGAACTGAAAACTAACATCCACACAGACACCTGCACACTGATGTTTACAGAAGTTTTATTCATTCCAAAAAGTTTTATTCATTCAAAATTTTGCCACAATTTGGAAGCAACCATGATGTCTTCCAGTAGGTGAATGGATAAGCTGTGGTACATCCAAACAATATTATTCAACACTAAAAAGAAAGGTGCTATCAAGACATGAAAAGATGTGGAGGAGCATACATGTGCATTACTAAGTGAAAGAAGCCAATCTAAGAATACTACACACCTATGATTCCAACTATATGACATTCTGGAAAAGGCAAAACAGTGGAGACAGTAAGAAGATCCTTTCAGTGGTTGTGAGGGGTTAGGAGGAAGGGAGGGATGAATAGGTGGAACACAAAGGATTTTTAGGACAGTGAAACTATTCTGTGTGAAACTGCAATGGTAGATACGTGTCAATATGCATTTCTCCAAACCTACAGAACACACAACACCAAGAGTGAACCCTAAGGTAAACTATGAGCTCTGGATGATGATGTATCAATGTAGGTTCATCAACTGTAACAAATGCACCACTCTAGTGGGGGATAGAGTGAGGAAGGTTATGTGGGTATTGGAAATCTCCATGCCTTTCCCTCAATTATGTGGTGAACCTCAAACTGTTCCCCCAAAAGAGAGACATAAGCAGCACTTTCAATCTGTAACTGTATCAGCCAAAGGGCAGAACAGAGGTCAGAAATGCAAGGCTTCACACATGCCTTCTTCTCCAGGTTGCCACAGGCAGAGGGAGCCCCCAAGGTGATGGAGGGAGACACAGAGGCAGGCCTGAACAGCAGCCAGCGCAGGCTGCAGCAGGAAGGAGGAGAGTTCCAGGAAAAGAGGAACAGTTACCTATGTGGTTTAAACGTGGGGTTTGGCAATTCTAGGGGAATTGGGAAAAACTAATGACAGGTACACAAAAAAAAAACCCAAGGATGAAAATGCAAAGAAGTCATTTTAAGATTTCCTGAGGGAAACCTATAAGCCAGTCACCACTTGACTCAGCAGTGAACAATATTTACTCAGTCATGATACTCTGACTGTCATTGCTGGGTATTGGAAAGCTGAGGCCAGAACTTGTGGTCTCAAGGGCCAACCCTCACTGTCCAAAGCTGACACACTGAGAAACAGTATTAGCACACTATTTAGTACAGTGAGGCATGCAAGGGGCTATCCCTGGGAGGCAGGATGAAGACTGCTGTTTATACTTGTTTTATACCTGTTTTAGTGTTACGTTCCTACAAATTGACACAAAAACCTGGGCACTAAGGGGTGAAAAGGTTAAGTGTACTCTCCCAACTCCCACACGGGACTGATGGAACATTCCAGGTAAACTGGGCCCAGCAGCAGGCCCACACCTGCATGTCAGCCTCAAAATGCAGTCAGTCACAGCCATGGCAGTCCAAGAGCCTCCTCCCCTCCCCACCCAAGCGTGTCTGCCCACTCACCCCTGGCCTGCCTTGGCCGTGCAGTCTGCTGAGCCCTGATTATCAGTGTGGTCCTCGCCTTCCACACACAGTTTTTTAACTTACTCAAGTCCTGAAGCCCCAAAGGGGAAATGGGCCATATATTTGGTGGCTGAACCTGGATGGGGATGAGCACAAACTCTAGGGTTTAAGACGCTACACACAGCACTTGGTCTCTCCCACTATACAAGCATCTATCTATAACCACCCTGCACCTGGTCCAGGGGCCCTGGAAGCTCCTGACCTAACACAGTATCACAGTGGAAAGGTTCAACAGTTACCATGAGAGTTGTTCCGTGGCCTCTCCACACAGGTTCTAACTTGTAGGATGCCCAGCCTAGGTCTATTTCACCCTTTCCTCTACCAGGATCCCCAGCACTAAGGTCAAAACCTGTTTTTCAGGTTCATGGTAATGGCCGTATTTGTAAGCAGTGAAGACGCTGATTTTCTCAAAAGAGCACTTCCCCGCACCTGCCTGAGTTTGCACCTTCCAGCTGGCTCATAAGATGCAAGAGTAACAACAGCACGTCTCTTTCCTGAGACAGAAAGCTCTGAGCGGACACAGCCCCTTAAGAATGGTTTTTTCCTTTTTCTGGTTAGGACCAGAAACAATGATAGGGTGGCAGTTCAACACTATAGCAAAGAACAGGACACAACTGGCTGCCTACACTCCTGCATGCAAAGACCTATTAGGCTACAGGCCAAGGCCAACAACAGGCCTCCCTGGGAAAGCCAGTGCAGGGAGGAAAAAATGTAGCGTGAGTTTACACCTGTTCCACTCCAGTAAATGAATCCAGAGTGACTGGTTTACCTGCTGAAGAGAAATATATGTACCCACGAGCTCTACCTGTGCCTGCTGCATCTCCTAACAAGCCTCAGAGGATTCAAGATAAGCACGGGACAGCCCTCCCCTACAGAGCCGTGCAGCTTACTTCTGCAGAAGGAAAGTTTGTCACATTTTCTGAAACTGTTAGAGCTGGTTTACTTAACAAAATCTCTGTATCCATATCAAGATGACCCAAACTGCTGGGAATCAGTAGGAAGAATAAACCACTAACCTAGAGCATGTCTTGAGAAACGAAAATGTGACCCAAGGAGGCAAAAAAACAAGGGTTTGGATTCTATTCTGTGCCTCAGATGTGACGGGCTGTTCTGGTCCCTCTGTAAATGAGAGATCACATGGATGAATCCCCTATTCAAATGAACAGCTAGGTGACATCAGAATTTTTTTCGTTTTGTTTTTAAAAAAAAGTCAAGTTTATTAGGTGTAAATTACATATAGTAAAATGTACAGCTCAATAGTTCATAATGTCAATTTTAATATCTAATTTGAGAAAAATTAACAAAGTGAAGATCTTCCTGAGGAATTGATATATATTATAAAACAAGGGTTTCATTCATTCTTCAAGCAGTCAAATATGTGCTTAGATATTATCAACCACTCAAAAGCCTAATTCATCCCTGACATGTAGGATTTAATTTTAAGGGGTGGGGGTCCTCTACTTTCATAGGCAATATTATCACATAATATAATCTGCTACAAACTGCTTTTTGTACATCAACTTGTAGCTCCACCCCATCAGCTAAATAAAGCCTTCAGTCATTACTCTATTAGTCCAACATTCCATTTCTGTAGCTCTAACATTTTTCTGCTATCGGGTAGAGCGTTACATGTTGTAACTTTTTCATAAAAATTAGCATAAGAATACTGAACGTGCCAATACTAGTGACAGGCAGATACACCTCACAGGCCTAACACAATTGTGATGAAGATAAGAATCAACAACACGCTCAGAAGGAAGAATATTCAGCCTGAGACACTCAAAGGATGTAATTAAGTTGACTGAACTTTTTTTTTCCTTTCAGTTTTATTCAGATATAACTGACATACTGTATTATTTTCAGTTGTACAAAATAATGACTTGATATGTGTATATATTGTGAAATGATCACCACAAAAAGTCTAGTTAACTCCCATCACCTCACACAGTCACCCTTTTTTTCCTTGTGATGAGAACTTTTAAGATTTCCTCTCTTAGCAACTTTCAAATATAAATACAGTACGGTAAACTACAGTCACCATACTGTACCTCATATTACAGGATTTATTTATATTATGACCGGAAGTTTGTACCTTTTGACCACCTCCACCCATTTCATCTACACTGACTCTGAACTTTCAATACAAAGAAAAAGAATAAATGAAAGAACATGCAAAAACATTCTAGAACTGTTTAGTTCTGGTCTGCTCCTAAAGGTGAATTCCAATGAGAGACTGTTTTTTGTTTTTCACAACAAAACTTTTAGGATGTTTTGCAGGAATCAGTTAGGCACTAGACCTGGCCTCTATGCAGCAGTCCCGTTCCCAACAACCCCCCCACCGCCGCCCCCAGAGGACGATGAGTACCAGAAATCCATAGACTAGTACACTAACCCTGGTCTCCAGATGCCCTGCAAGTTGCCTCCCAAAGCTGAAGGAAGGGGTTTCCGGTCAGGTCTGATCCTTAGGAGGAGCAACCAGTGAAATTCAATTTAGGTCCCTCTTGGCCAGCTTAAGATTCAAGGTGAAATCCTTAAAATGACAACAAGAAATGAGTTTCATTCATGAATGTAGCTCTTGGTCTATACTAACATGAACATCCAAGAGTCACTGTCCATTGTCTAACGGAACAAGCATATGAACCACAAGGCGAGCGTGGAAACAGTGAAACTGCAATTAATCCTACTTACCAATAACTACAAAATCCAAAGCATTTAACTGATGAATATATTTAGTTATCTTTTGCAATCCTCCCTTATTCACAGTCTTAAAGTTTTACTGTTTTTTAACATAACTGTTCTCAAAGCCCATTACCAAAGATACTTACACTGACGTGAAATCTACAGATGGGAGCAAATAACCAGATGGTCTACCCCAAATGAAAACAATGTCCATGTAGGACCTCTGAACACAAATGTCATGCGGCCTCCAACTGGAGTAAAACAAAGAGTGGATGATACCCACAAGTTGAGGCCTCATTCGGATGCTACATCAGGAGCATCTCTGACAGTTCTGTGCATTCGTCCTGGTGGCAGACGCTGGCTGCTCCTTGGTATTTTCTTCTCCCAGATCTGTCCCTGGGCTCGAGAGGCCTTCCAGAGTAAACCTACATTCCTGGCCCCCTGTAGCTATGCAGGACCATCTGAGTATGCTAGCCCGTGGGATGGGGCAACAGTGATGGAATGGTTTCCAGGTCCTGCAGACCTGGTGGTGGGCGCCTGGACCCCTCACTGTGGTGGGGCCAGTGCCATGGACCCTAACGAGCACTTCTACTCCAGAAGTCAGGGCATATATACCCTCCATCTGACTCCAAACACACTTAAGTCTAAAGAAATTGTTACTGGAAAAAGAGATCAAAAGACCGAAAAAACAAAACCAAAAACAAATTTGCAACAACCTCAGAACATTAAAATGTATAACAAATTAAACTGAAAATGGAGGAAACAAAGCAATTTATGACTAAAATGCAAAGCAGGATTACAGAAACTACAGGCAACTGTAAACCACCCAGATACCCTGAAAAGTGTTGACTACCAACTCCTTACTAATTCTGCACATCAGTGGTTCTATGGAAATCAATTAGAATTGTATTTCAACCCATCCTGCAAACAGAGCACCATTGGTTTGGAACTCCTCAGCAAGTCACTCAGGCCCATATTCTGACCTTGGCTCCCAGTCCCCTCTCCATACTGATTTTCTATGCCATGCCCACTGAGCCTTTCACTCAACCTCTGAAGCCAAGTTCAGATGCCACCTTCCACAGGGAAGAGTCCTTTCCTTTTTGTTGTTCTCAGCATACCCTCGACACACTGTGGAGCTAACAGCACACTCATGTAAGGAGTAGCTGTGTGATGAGCACAGCCCTGGGCACACAAAAGTTCAAGAGTACTCAATGAATCCAACTGACAGATGGTGAAACACAAGTGGAACAGAGTGCTCATCCTTACAACCTCACCTCAATGGCAAACAAGGCTCTGGGCCAAGCAATGTCAAAGACTGATCCACAGTTACACTATAGTCCTTTCAATGCAGCTAAAAGCTTCAACATGAGCGCAGGGACTCTCTCTCTCACACACACACACACACACACACACACACACACACACACACACACACACACACACACACACACACACACCTCCAGCTGCTGAAGTCTCAGTCCCCATGATCCTGACAGAAAGGACAGGCACACCTGTCAAATAACACAGTCCTATGTTTCAGTTCCAGTAGTGAGAACAAGGAAGAGAAGGCAATTCAGGATTCTGATTTCTGTTGTGAAGTATATCACATTAGTTTGTTTTTGTCACTCTACCTCTTTAATTATATGATCACCACAAACATGCTAAAGCCCCTATGGTTTCTGTTCTGGTGTCTTCTCAAGGAGGCCACCTGCACCCATGGTGCAGACATAGGACCCTCTCCAGGCACAAAGGTGGGGCTCTGGAGAAGCCAGCGTTGCTCGGACCCCTTTCCACACCCTTGAAGAAAAAGGGAACTGCAACCAACCATGAGCTGTCAGAGTGCCCAGTTCTTCCTCCTCAAACTTCTCAGAGTGGCAGGCAGCCCCCTGAGGCTTTTTCAGCACAAGGGGATTTTGTGAGTGATTAAAATGATTAAACCAATCTCTAAAACTTGATTTTTGCCTGCAGAGAACTTTCATTTTGAAAACAAAATGTAAAAAAAATTACAGCCCCACCTCTTTTTCTGAGTGATGGGCTTCCCAGAAGACACAGAATAGCAAAGTGCAGCAGTGGCTGAGAGCCTCTGTTAGATCCTCCTACCTCTGAAGCAAGCCCCCTGCCAGATCTGCCCTCCTGAGACCCTTGTTAGGAGCACCCAGAGGTGCACCAGCTCAGAGCACTCGGGGAAACCTCTGCCTCACTCTCCAAGCAGCTGGTCTTGGCTGGGAGGACAATGTCCTTGTGGGGAACTTCTCGTTGTTTGGCCTGAACAGCCACAGCTACCTCTCAATAGGGCTCTTCCTACCTCTGCTCACATTTCAAACCCTGGACAGCCCTGGACTCAGGGAAATTTCATTCATATACCTGCTCCTGCCATCCTCTGCTTAAAACCTCCCAGCAGTCCCCATCACCCGCCTCAGGTGACCAGCAGTCCCATCACACTCAGTGTCTTGCACTTTCACTCCCTAGTACTGCCCCTATCCAGCCATTCACTCCCAGAGGAACGCAGTCCCCTACGTGGGACCCCAGTTGAGGCTTCCTCTCACCTCCAGACTTCTCTTCTACTACCCCCTTAACACATGGGTTTCCCATCAAAATCTAATCCTCAAATATAAAGGACCCACTCTTTCCCACTTTAACCCTCTGCAACTTCCTCCCAGTTCTTCAGACCCAAACCCCAGAGACACTCACAATTCCTCTCTCTGTCCCTCTCATCCTCAAATCTGTTTACTTTACTGGCAAGTCCCATCACCTCTCCCTTTGAAAAGGTGCTTCCCCATCACTATCCACCTGGTCCCGGCCACCTCATCTCTCCTCTGGCACTCCCAAAGCCTGTAGCTTCCACTCTGCAAGGTGTTCTCAATGCCAGCAAGAGGGTCCTGTTAGGAAAGGTCAGACTAAGTCAGGTTCTTTAAGAAGATCAGAGCCAACACCCCCATGGCATTTCACAGCACCACCCCTGCCATCCAGAAAGGAAACTAGCAGACAATACAACCAACATACACACCAGACTGCAAAAAACCCATGTTGCCCCAACTAAAATGTAACATGGAAATGAAAGATGGTGTCATATAACACATGACCTTCAGTATGGGTCATGACCACACTACAAGTTCAAGGGAGGTAGTCAGAGAACCACCTAATGAAGACTGCCACAAATACACCAGCATCTCAGATACTCAGAACCTGCTGTGTCCATGAAATGTCCCACCACCGGAAACAGAACAACTCTTGGTAAAGTTCTGCAAAGAACAAAATACAATCACCCTTAATTTACAAGGTAGTTTATTTCCTAGAAAATGCAGAACATCTACTAAAACCAAACACACACACACACACACACACACGTTGACTCCATACATAAACAGAATTAGGTTTAAGATATAAACAGATTTTTCACCTATATGAAAGTCATGCTGAATGCATTCTTGCTGCTAAACGTACTAAATATCAGTATTGCCTCTCACCATTGGCAGAGCCCAAAATCCTCCCACAAGTTCCCAAAATACCCTTTCTGTGGGGCTATCCCTCAAAGGACCACTGGTACACACCAGCAGGCTTCTCTCCCCTCCTGTGCTCCTGGCAGGTCTCCAAATCAACTAAGTGCACTCCCACCTAAGGGCCTTTGCACTTACTGTTTCCCTGCCTGGGAGAAGCTTCTTGTTTCTCCCAAAGACACACAGGACCCCCACTCCCTTATACCTCTACTCAAATGGCACCTCCTCCCCTATCCTCCTGATAGGTCTGACTCAGTGCCCACTCCTTTTACTGTGTCCCGTTGGCCTGCTTTTCCATTCCATTCACTGCCATGGCCCTGCGTCTCCACCCAGCCTTATACTTTGCCAGTGAGTACTCCTCTGCCCAGAACTCACGCACCTTCCTCCACCCATCTCTCTATCTCCACCTGTCTTTTTCTCTACTGGCCACCTCCCTGGGCACCCAAGAGATTCACTGTCAAGAAGAGGAGAAAAGAATCATAAAAGAACACTTATCAGGGCCTTAAGTATGAAAAAGTAGAAAGATTAATCATATACATATGCTTTTCTGAAAAATTAGTTTGTCAGAAAAAAAACCCTATCAACTCAATGATGAATTTCATACTGGTTTAAAAGTATACATGAGTGTGATGGAATCTGAACATTCCTTTGACATTCCAGTGAGGAGGAAATCTGGGCTGTAGAGACACAGATAACTACTCAGGGCAAACACGTCCATCTCAGCAAAGTTCAATACCACAGGAGAAGTGTGTACACAATCTGCTTCCTAAACCTGCCCTCAGGTACATGCAACCAGTGACTAAAAATATATTTTCAGTGATCTCCCCAGGAATCTGCAAGATCTCATATCACTTTGACAAAAGAGAAATGCTAAAAGCTATAATTATTTTAAGCAAAGTTACATCACCAAAATTGACAAAAGATACATTATTTTAAATATAAATTAATAGATTCAATCAGTTAGGAACTGCATGCTCATCTACAGATGATAGAATACTTGACAGGAAAACACCCTCTTAACAGCAATTTTTAAAGACATCCTTTATTCTGAAACCTGTGATCAAAACACAGGCACATCTAACTTTGCCTTCGTTCCTACTCTTCACATATAAGTCTAGACAGAATCTTGAAACTACTTTCTTGGCCATTTGTCCCTAAGTCAAACTGATAGGACACTTAAAAACTTCATGTTAAAAATTTCCAGGACCTCAGAGACCTAGTACTATTAAGCTTTCTGTTTAGCTCCCACATACATCACTGCAAAAATAATTTGATGTACAATACAAACTGAAAGATGTTGGCTATTTTACATATGACTTGCTCTTTGGAGACAAACTCTTCTAGCTTGCTAGCATCCCTCTGAGGAGCAAAACTTACTAAATTCTGATTTTCATTAATTAATGTTTCTAAAATATACTGTACATCTCTAACTTCTGAAAATGTACATGGATCATAACTGGGGCTTCTGTTAATTTATGCTGTATACTAACAGTTACCCCTGTAGCCTCAGGTGTGTAAAAATGTTTGCCTCCTAAAGAGAATCACTCCCGAATGCTATGTGTGTAAAATCTGCCTGTCTTGTATGCTTTTTTTCTGTCTCTTCTTTTTCAGTGAGTGATAAGTCCCACTCTTCCCTTTCTATGTGATGACAGGCTGCCAAGCTCTTGTCTCCAATGTATGCAAAACCCAGGAAACATGGGTTTGTTAGGAATATGGAGGTTAGTCCCTGCAACAGATAGCTTCACCATTTCTTCCCACTCATATAAGGAAGCTTGGCTGAAAGAACTGGGTGAGGGCCTAACAGATTCTCCTAGGAATAAGGAGCTTTGATGTTTTCGTGTTAAATTCTGCCACATTTTTTCTAGCTAATCAGGCCATCTGAACCATCTGAGAATGTTGAACTACCTTCCAGAATAGTGATAGAGCTGTATAGCTTTAACAGATACTATATTTTAAAGACTTTATAACAATCACGAGAGGATAAGAACCTAAGGATGAAGTATTCCCCTCTCCCTGGCTCACACTGAAATTAACATCACCCCCTATTCTTTCACACTCACACATTCCCAAGCCCTCCTTTACCTGCCAGTAGGAAGTGTTACACCCAACCCACTATTAGGTCAAAAACATTTCCAAAAGACCACTTCAGATGGTGCTGGGAGGACATTTCTAACACCATCCACACCAATGACGAGCAGACAGACCACAAAAGAGGTAAGTTCTTATTTAATGTTAAGATCCCAACTGAAAGGAATTTTTCATGTTTCTTTCCCAACCACCTCTGACAGACGTGCATTTTATTTCCTTCTTTCTCCTAATCCTACAAAGGCTGGAAGGTCAAAGGGGAGAATATCTATGGGACAACGTGTACAGAGACCAGTCATAAATGCTATGGCAAGCACAGGCTAGCTGGGTCTGAACACCAGCTCAGTAAGTGATCACAACCCTCAGGAAGGCTGCAGAAATGCTTGGTGAGCCTGAACTGTGATCAAGAGCAGATTTAAATTCATATATCTCAAGGCAACATTGAATTTGAAGGAAACTGATTTAACTCTCTCAAACCAAGTTAATATACTATTTATGAACTTGCACAAGGGTTTTGCCCCTATGTTAGATTTATTCCTACAGCCATTCGACCCTGGAGATCACCTCAGTGGCTGATGGTCCATACTGAATTCTACTAAAGTAAACAGAAAAGTCCAGGTGTACCTTCCTGTAGTTTCAAACCCTGCCTGATCTTTGGTAGAGGTGGCTTAGCAGGTCTGAACGCCCTCTTCACATTGTGCAAGAGGCAAAGCAAATAGCTAAACCACATGATTTAAAAACCAGAACTGTGAGAAGCACAGAACCAGTTTTTGCTTTCTACTAACTTTCTTACAATGATGAGCAGACAGCATGTGAGTCAGCTATTATCCAAACCAACTATGTTAAATCTTTCTGAAGTAGCAATTTTGAATACCTGTATCTGAAGTTAGCCCTCACGGGAAACAGCAGGTTTCTAATGCCCAAGTGACAAGGATCTGTTTTCAACAGGACATGCCCAGTGAACAGGCACACTACATTCTACCCGTTAACTAGAGGAAACCTTTATGGCACACTCTAACGAAGTGGCCAG
The DNA here is from genome assembly GCF_003031525.2 of Neophocaena asiaeorientalis asiaeorientalis. NCBI lineage: Eukaryota > Metazoa > Chordata > Mammalia > Artiodactyla > Phocoenidae > Neophocaena > Neophocaena asiaeorientalis. The sequence continues at coordinate 2,199,212 of NW_020172287.1, read as the reverse complement.
ATTTGTGATAACACATACACACTCAATTCTTCATAATTTTGGACCCAGCTAACAACACCATGCATTCAAAGTTCTTCCAGTTTTGGCTACTCTTGAGTTTCTGAAAACTCCAAGAACACCACACAGCATGCGCCATGGCATCTCACACTCCTTCAGACACAGACACACATACACACACACAGCCAGAAATGCAGGAGCAACCACGCAAACAGCCAGCAGAAAAAAACGCTGACCACCAGTTCTGAAACAAGAACTAGAGCTGACTACTCTAACACCAACTACATCAGCTACAACTACATCAACTACACAGCTCTCAACAGTGACTTCCGGGGCCTCCCCAAATCGTCCGAATTGTCTCTGTCTCCTGCCAATGATTTCTTGTGCATTTTTGCTCGATTCATTTAAAACAGCAACTTGGTGTTTTGAGGAGCTCAAAAGTGCTCAATTGATTAGCTAATATTTTAAGGACTTTATAATTGCCAAGCCTTATTAACAAAGCTACCGTTTTACCTCCCGTAACCACCTGGACTGGGCGACAAGAAAGCTTTACGACGCTCTGCTAGGGAGGCCGCCTCAACCCTGGACAGGTCGTTCCAAACGTAGGTTAAAGATTCACCAGCTCGGAAGTGTGTTCTAATCCATGCCAAAGGCACCCAGGAAGCAATCCCGGGGTTGCAGCAAGCTTGGATAAAGGGGCCCTACAGTGCCGCCAGCGCGTCCATCGGGGGCTTCCTTGGGCCGCAGGCACTCCCACTCAGACCCCAGCTCCACAGCACCCGCCCTGGAACCCGGACCCCGAACCCCGCCCCGCCTCGCCGGCTCCGTGCTCGGGACAGAAACTGGGCTCAAACCCTGGCCATCGTGTGACCTTGGCCGCGTCCCGGGCTGCGGGCCTCAGTTTCCTGGTCCTCGCGACCCCGAGGCAGGAGGCCTCGCAGGCGGAGCAGGAAGCGAGGCTTCCTGGAGAGCCCGCGTTGCGGGCCGGACTTCCGGGCGCCCGCCCCGGCGGCTCTGGGGGCTTGAGGAGAGCGTTGCGCGACCAACCCCCTCCCCGGCCTCGACTCGGCTCCCGACCCAGCTCAAACCCTACTCGACCCCCATCCCAGCCTAGACCCCTTGCCCAGCATACAGCACCCAATCTGCCCCGCCCCGCCTCGGTCCCAGGCCCGGCTTCAACCCCCAGACCGGCCCAGCCTCTCCTCAGCCCCCGGCCTCTATTCGACCCTGGACCCTGCCGGGCCTCGGCTCCCCGCCTCTACCTACCTCACTTCGGCTCCCCGCCTCGACCCACGGCCCGGCCTCAACTCGCCCCTTGCCCGGCCCGGCTTCACCTCGGACCCGTCTTGGCTCTTACCGCCCCGGCCCAGCCTCACGCCGGGCCTCAACTCAGCCCCCGCCCCCCCCTCGGCCCGGGCCCAGCCTCACCCTCGGCGGCCGCGGCGCAGATGCTGCTCGGAGGCAGGCGTTGGTTTCGCTCCCACAAGATGGCGGCTCTGACGGCAGCCACGTCAGTGCCTGCTGCCGCGGGGGACGCTGGGGAACGGGGCGGTCCCGCCCGCAGTCCCGCCCACTCCCCCGCTGCGGCGTGCACACGCAGACTCTGGGCGGGCGGTGGGGATGGGAGCGCGGACAGGCGCGGGGCGCAGGGACGACTCCTCTCTCACCAAAGCGCTTGCGCGCACCCCTCCTTCCCCCCCGCCCCCAGCCCCCCTCTCCCTCAGCCCCGGCAGAGTACGGCTGCGCCTGCGCGCGCCTCTCAGTGGTCGGCCCTGGGGGGAGCTCTCGCGTCCGTTTCGCAGATGCAGTGGTTGAGTCCCGGGTGGGCCCTGCGGTCCTGGGAGGGCGGTGCCCAGGTGCCAGCTCCCCTCCCCAGCCTCAGCTCGGGTGACTGCAGTGACCCATGCAGCTCCGTGCGCGCCCGAGGAGCCGGCCTGAAGAAGCAAGACCCAAGATCAAATAAAGCTGGCGTCTAGTAGCACGGGCGGAGCCGGGAGCCAAGCTGGGCAGGGAACAGCGCTCCCCCGAGGTAGCCACCGAGGCGGGTTCCAGGTGACAGACGGGGGAGCCCTCTCCTCTGGGAAGCCTCCCTGAGCTGATCAGAAGGGAGAGGGGGCCTGTCGTGGTCCCTCTCCACGTTCTCCCGGCTGGGGGTCTGACTGTGGCCTCCCGCCAACCCCCAGTCCCGCACCATCCCTCCACCCCTGTGCTACTTGAACTGTCTCCCCCACTATCCTCCTGCTGCTGTGAAGGGTCCCCAAATCAAGAGTCATTGGTGAGATTGCTGGGGGCCTCTTCCCCAAGTGCCCTGCATGTTGTGGAGGGCGCAAAGCAGGCCATCACCTGGGTCTTGGCCCAGGAGCCTGCCCGGCAGAGAAAAGCCTTGAGGTGTTGTGCAGTATGCCGGCAGGCTCCTGTCATTTCTCTGCCCCCTCTCACCCACCCACTCCTCTTGGGCAGGGCCTCCTTACTGGGCTGGGGTGGCTAGGACCTCACCAGCCCTCCCCAGGGCTGCCCAGCCACACACACACACACCCAGGGCAGCCCTCCTGCCCCAAACACTGATGACCTCTTCTGAGAGGCTGAGGGCCCTAGGCCCTGTTAGCCAGACCCTACCAGTCCCCTGTCTCCACACCCAGCCTCCCCCAGACCTCACTATCTATG
>NW_020172287.1:2185789-2196426 GCF_003031525.2 Neophocaena asiaeorientalis asiaeorientalis | reverse complement strand
ACTCAAAGTGCCTTCAGAGGTTTATTTCTCCAGAGAGGGGCACAGAACCTTCTGGTGGTGCTGGCTCTCTAGCCCCAGAGAACTGACCCACAGCTGACTGTCTGCAAATGATTATTGTGTCCTCAGAGCTTCCTTTTATATATATATATATATATATACAGGAAAGAGCATGTGAAAGATACACGCACAGTTTAAAAAATAAGATGGATTCCTGTGTAATCCCCAGGTTACTGAATTTACCTTCCTCCTGATTCTGTTCTCCTGGTTTGGTGCCCCCCCTCCCTTGGGAAAAGGAGGCATCTTCAGGCCAGACAGGTATGGGAGGCCCATGGTGGGCACCTCAGGGGAAGGATCCCTGCCCTTGTCAGGAGACCTGTTAGAGAGCCAGGAGGTGTCAGGCAGTTGCCTAGGGAGAGTGAGGCCCCAGTGCCCACCAGGACCTCCCTGCCCCCTTCCCTGGAGTCCAAGCGATGGAAACAGGGGATGGACAGAACAGGGTGCCTACCCAGCTTTGGCCAGGAGGGGGCGAGGTGAGCTGGCTAGAGGGCTTGCCAACATCCATGGCCACCTCCATTGTCAGGCTCAGAGTCCCCAGCCCAGATCCTCACCTTCAGCTTGACCCACGCCAGGGGCCTGGCTGGGGTCTGGCGTCAAGTTCCTCCCCTCTGGGGGTCCCTGAGTCCAAATACAAGGTCAGACACGAGGATGCTGAATAAGAAGGCCCCCTGGGGAAGGTGGCTAGAGGGACAGAAGTACCAGCAAGAGCAAAGGGGCAGAGGCAGGAGAGAGAGGGAATAGGAAATGCCAAGACCCCAGGCCTGGCAGGTACCTCATGCAGCTTCTGTGTGTGGCAGCTGTGAAGTGGACAGCATTTGTGCCAGGTTATTGGCAGTCAGAGAGGTTGCAAGCCCACCCAAGGTCACACAGCTAGGATTGAGCCCCTGGAACTTGGACTCCAGGAAGCCTGTTGCCAGCACCTTCACTATTCCTCTGGCCCTACCCTGCCTCTGGAGACATTGGAGCTTCAGTACATCTGCAGGCTGCAACATTATCTTGGACTCCTCCAGTGATGGGGAGCTCACTACTTGTGAAGGCACTCAACGTCCAGGACGTAACTGCAGAACTTTATCCTCTTAAAGAGTTCCCTGGATGGGGGTGGGGTGGGGATGGGGGCCCTCTGCCTACTTGCACTCCCCTACCTGCTCCTGGCTCTGTTGGGCTGGCCTCTGTAGATTTCCTGAGTCCAGAGGAGACCCTGAGATAGGCTTCTGTCCAGATAGAGGTGGGGTGTGGAGAGGGCCGCACCCTTCCCTCTGCTCAGCTCAGATCCCTTCTTCTCTAGGCACACTCTCCAAGCCCACCCTCCTACATGTCCCTCCTGGTGCAGGTGCAGGGATTATTACAGCTATTCTGATGGTGTGGGTCCCAGGAGGGGACTTACACACCCTCCATGTCCATTTTCCTGCCCCACCCCTGGGCAGCTCTGCCCCTTGTCCTGGGCCTGGGCTGGAGTCTGGGGGTTGCCAGGTCATGTGGGAAGCCTGTGGTTGGCACAGGAGTGGGCTCATCCAGAGCCACACAGCGGTCAAGGGACAGTGTGAGGACCCCCATAGCCCAGTTCCACACACGTGAGAGGGCTGGCTCTGGGGTCTCTCTCACCTTCGGACCCTTTGAGCATACCTGCTCCTGCCTCAGTTTCCCCATCTCATGCAGGCCCCTCCCTCCCTGCATCCTCACTCTGGCCCCCTCACTCTGGCCCAGCTCACAGGGACAGGCCGGGACCATTCCCCACCCAGGGCCTTTCTCCCTTTGCCTCACCCAGGGCCTTTCTCCCTTTGCCTGGGGCACTGTCTGGGAATGGGCGGTTCCTGCACGCTCACCTCAGCTCTCCTGGGCACCATGGTTCTCCCTGGAAGGCCAGCTCCACTGGGCAAGGATGTTTCTCACCTGGTTCTCGGCCTCACTCCATGCCTGGGCAGACAACAGGTAAGGCGCGTACAGGGAGCCCCGCTCAGTGAGCCTCGCACAGGGGTGCCAAAAAGCACATCTTTGTTTTTAGGACCCTCTGACTAACATTTAGCTTTTCCTCCCATTTTGAATATAGGTGACATTCCCAAACAGCAGTATGTGCTGGACCTATGACATCAGCAACAGAAACCTCAAGACATTTTCATGTCGTGTCATAGCTGTTGCAGGAACCATGAAATCTTGTTTCTGTTCCCTGCTCAACTGAAATTACAGAGGTTGTCAGCCTGCAGCCAGCCTTTTCATCTCTGGTGCTGGTGACAATGCCGCATGCCGTGCCCCCTTCTGCACAACGCTTCACTTCCATATCTTCTGGCTTTATGGAGGTGAACGCAGTTAGAAGGACACACTGGTGGTGTGTGGTCTGGAAAGTTCTAACCACACTTAGAACGTCTTGGAAGCCATCACCCTTGTAATGGAAGGTAATGGAAACCTATTGCCCCTGAAGTCACATGCCACAAAAGTCTTAAAGCTTTTGATAACTGGATCTGTTTCTTTTGTGATGGTGCATCATTTATTTTAGGCAGTAATAAAACCTTGTTCTGAGAAGGAGCCCGTGGGCTTCACCAGCCTGCTAGGGGGTCCCTGGTGCCTACATAGCCTCTCTGCTCTAACCTCTGGAGGAGGTCAGTAGGGGTGGGAGAGAGGCCCCACTTGGGGATATGTAAGACAGGCTGCAGGGCAGGGGGCCAGCAGAGATGTCTGTGCTGGAATTTGAGGGGCAGGAAGAGCCCCAGTGACTCAGGGGCTTTCCCTGGTGGTTCCTGCAGTGTGGCCAGGGAGGGGCTGGAGGCCAGGGATCCAGCAGGAGGAGGCCACCAGGACCAGGCTGACCAGGGTGTGGAGCCACAGCACCCAGCAAGGTGGTAGGTAGGGGAGGGAGGAAGAGTGGGGCCCTCATGGGTCTAGGGGTGGGGAGACACAGATTGTGAGGGGGCATGCAACACTAGTCTCCACCTGGACCAAGCTGTTCTCTTGGGACTCACCCCTAGGTTTGAGGGGGCTGATGTCTGTGCCTCTCTCTGGGGGCCCTTCTCCCCTTTCAATCCCCGGACAGAGGACAGCAGGAGGGAGGGACTCCACCTGGCCTGGGAGGCATCTAATGAATTCAGGGTTCCAAAAACCCTAGGAAAGGGAAAAGTTGGACCCCGCCCATTCTGCGGTCTGGTGACTAGTTCCACAAATTCCACAAACCTTAGTGGCTTAAAATGACAGTCCTTATATATGCCACCTTCTTGGGGGTTAGGACCTAGCGGCATCTTGGTGACATGTACTGGCATGAAGTCTTGGGTGAGGTGCAGCCAGACAGCGGCAGTGCCTGGGTTTGCAGGGGGTTAGAATTGCGACCCCCAAAATCACACCCATCCAGAATCTCCAAACGGGATCTTGTCTGGAAATGGTATCTTTGCAGTTGTAATTAGTTAAGAATCTTGAGATGAGATGACCCTGGATTAGGGCGGGCCCTGAATCCAATGACAAGTGTCTTTATAAGGAGATTTGAGACACAGACAAGGGGAGATGGCCACGTGACAACAGAGGCAGAGGGTGATGCAGCCATAAGCCAAGAGACGCCTGGGGCATCAGGAGCTGGAAGAAGCAGGAAAGATCTGCCCCTAGAGTCTCTAGAGGGTACACACTCTACCTACACATTGATCTCAGAGCTCTGGCCTCCAAACCTTGGAGAGAATAAATGTCTGTTTTTAGCCACCACATTTGTGGAAGTTTGTCATGGCCTCCCCAGGGCCTCATGTGGGCTGGTTCCTGGGGCTGAAAGGGTGGGGGCCCCTTAGACACCCCTCTTTCCTTTCACCTGCCTGTCCGGGTGGTATCTGCACACATCAGCCTGAGGGTGGCCGACTTCTAGCAAGTGGCCACCTAGCCTGCCCAGCTGGGTATGTGTCCCCCACTGGGCATGTGTCCTCTGCTGTGACCGCCACACCTTGAAGTGGTTCTGGGTCTTGGGGTCAGACCAGTCCCTTCCCAGGTGCCCCCTGTCCTGCAGCCCTCAGCAGGACTAGGGGAAGGACTGGAGGCAGTCCGTGCTGATACTGAAAGACACTCCCTCACCCTGCTTCCTTCACTCATCGCTCCCAAAGCCCCGTGTCTGGAGGAAGCCAGGTGTGGAGAATGTCTCTGTAGCTGCAGTTATTGCAAAACTGCCCTGAAGAAAGATGGGCAGCTGTGGGGGCGGGCTCATGTGCCTGCCTGCCACCACCTCCCCCAGCCAGCTCCAGGCCCAGGCCCAGGTGTGGATTATCCTCAGAAGAAGGAGTCAGGATTCACAGAATCTCCCAAGGACTCATGAGCATCTCGCTTGCCATCCCACTGAGCAAGGCTAGGGAGCCTGGACGACAAGCAGATTGGGGTCTGGGTTATGGAGGGCTCAGGCACCCTGGTTCCTGGCACCTAGCAAGTGGCCCTGCTCAGAAGCTGCATGTGGTCCCTGTCCCCCTGAGTGAAGCTGAAAGCCCCCCATGCCCACGGCCTTCTGCCATCTGGCCCCCTCTCATTCTAATTTGCAGGTATCAGGCAGCTCAGCTGTGCCCAGGGTCCTGTCCCGGGGCCTTCGCACTGACTGCTCCCATCCAGGTGAGCTCGCTCCCTCCTTCCTTCCTCCTTCCGAGGAAGGAGGTGCTCCTCTGTACCCCCTATCCATTTGAAGCAGCCCTCCCTGCTTCTCTCAGCCCTTCACTCCACTCTCCTCCATTGCACATGAAAGTATTTAATACATTTGTTTCATTGTTTTTGTCTATCCTCCACCACCCAGCAGGGCCTTTGCAGTGGACACACCATAGATGCTCAAAGATGGGAAGGAGAGCAGGGGGGCAGCCAGCAGGGGACAGTGGCTCAGAGAGGAGCTGCCTGATCTTGGGCCACACAGACTGGATAAGAGGTCACAGGCTCTGCAGGCACCATGCTGTGTCCTGCCAGGCCAAGGGCAGGCAGTGCTCACTCTTGCCATCTGAGGCATGCCATCGTCCTTTGGAGCAAGATTGGAGCAAAGGCGGTCAGGCGGGGGCGCTCCTGCCTAGGCAACTGCTACCCTGGCTGGGAACCTTCTGTGCTTTAATTAAAACTCATCTCTCTGCCTGACCCCACTCTGCCATCACATTCTCCATTTAATTGGGGCCCTTCAGAGTGGCCAAGGTTAATTAAAAAGCCCAGCCAAAGGCATCACGGTGTCCCAGCATCTGCTGCCAGGGTCTGCCCGCGTGCACCCTGCCTCATACCCCAGAGGGCTGGCCTCACACCTGCCACCCCACATTGGGGTGCAGCTCCATGATCCCCACTCTGGTCTCTCCAAGAGTGTGAAAATCCCTCAGGGATCCTGAGGCTCGGAAGTGGCTTGCTGTCCCCACCAAGTGAGGGCAGCCTGGCTCTGGGGACACCAGCCTGTTTGTGCCAGGTCCTGATTCCAGCCTGGGGGGCTGGCTGCTGCTTCTGGCTCCCAGGTCATGGTGGGCCGGCCCTGCCCTTTTCAGCACCCCATCTCTACCCGCAGGCCCAGCTGGGCACCTGCCCTGGAGAGTCCCCTTCTTGGGAGGGTGTCTCAAGCCTTTTCCTGCACAGGCTGCTACCTCCTACCACCCCTTGTTAGAACTGTCTGTGAAGGACAGGACAGGGTTGCCCTGGAAGGCACCTGGCTCCCCAGGTGTGCTCAGGGGGTGGGTGCCCTGTGAGGGAGGCCAGTAGGCAGGCAGAGGCCTGCCAGATGAGAAGTCAGGGACATCAGGATCTGGGATCTGATCCTTCAAAGGCCTGGCTCTAGAGAGGGAGACATGGATAGGCCGAGGAAGGCGAGTCCCTGACAAAAGCAGGCCTTGTTCTGCCATAGACGGGAATAAAGAAGGCCTGAGTGTCTCACCGCTGCCCAGAGCCTGAACATCAGGGCAACAGGCAGAGTCCAGGCCCAGAAGCCCAGCAGAGCTAGGCTGAGGGCTGGGGGAGCCTGAGCAGGTGGGCCAGGTGGTGTGAGGAGGCCCAGCATTGCTTCTGGGCCTGGAGAGAAATTATCCCTCATAACTGAACGAGGAAAATATAAAAAGAACAGCTGAGACTGGGACAGACCCAGATCTGGAGACTGCTGGCCGTGCTGGGGTATCAGCTGGGCTGGTGCTGCTGTCTGCCAGCGTGTCAGGCCAGGCTGGGTTCGAGCTGCAGCTGGAGAGCTGCAGGGGGAACCCTGGAGAGGCCTCTGGTCCTATTCCAGGGCCCAGGTGTGTCCTCATGTCCCTCAACCCAAGGGCCTGCTCAGGGACCCCAAGCTCTGTGATAGGGGAAATAGGAAGTGGTCGCACCTGTTCCTGAACCTGCTGGCTGAGGAAGCATATCAGAGTGGATGGTGGCCTGTCCCACTTGTCACGTCAGCCTTGGGCTGGGTTGCAGGAGCTGGACCCTGTGGCTCAGCCCCGACTGGCTCACAGTCGAGGGTCAGCCCAGGTGAGGGGCTAAACCTGGGGTCAAGAACAAAACTCCTCTCTTTTTGTCCATCATAGGGCAGGCTGTGTGACAGGGAGAGGCAGAGAGCGGGTCTGAACCACCCGTGAGTGTGTCCTAGCCTGAGGTATCCCACCTGTGCTGTGTGCAACCCCACCTGTAGTATGCTCCCTCGTATTGTCCCCACCTGCAGCATCCACACCAGCAGGGTCCCCATTTGTATCCTCCCTACCTGTACTCTCTCCTTCCCACCTGCATCCTCCTGACTTGCAGTGTCCTTCTCACCTGCAGTGTCCCCAGCTGCACTACCCCCACCTGAGTCCCCAGCATACCTGTTATCCTCGGCTACTCTGGGGCAAGCTGAGCTGAGCTGTCTGGGGGAGGAGGCCACACTGTCCTCCTAGTCTGAGTGGGTGGGTGCTGGGTTGGAGCTCTACCAGCTTCCTCACACCAGCTGTGGGCTGGGGTGTCCATCCTCCCCATCTGAGAGGCTAGAACTCTCCAACCTCCACAACCCCCAGGAGTAGTTGCCAAACAAGCACTGGCAGGGCTGTGGGTCACTGGGAAGTGCCAGGGCAGCTCCCCAGTGGTCCAGTGGGTGGGAGACTTGGAGCTGAGGCGCTTAGGCATGGGCTGGGGACCAGGGAGTTGTTGCTGCACCCGCAGGGGTGTCCAGGAGCCTGGGTGAGGCCACCCATACCCCATACCGTGGGGGACATCCATGAAAACCAGCCCTCTGGAGACAGGCAAGGGGCAGACCCAGACCCAGCTCTGAGCTGCCAGGCTGACGTCTGACCTCAGACTGACCCTGATCCTGTCCCAAGCAGCACCTGTCCTTCCTGGACACTTGCCCAGCTGGAGCTGCCTGCGCTGGATGCAGCCCCTTCCTGGGGGGCTTCCAGGGCAGGGGTGACCCAGTGTATGGATCCTGCCTGTCCTCAATGTGCCGTTGACTCTGAGAGGCTGGGACAAGGCCTGCCTCTTTCCCAGCCTCAGTTTCCCTGTTTGCAATGTGACCAGAGACCTGGGACACCTTTCCTCACAGCCACCTCCTGGGGACCCTGATATGGGAGCTGGGGTGAGGCTCCATGGTGGGCATGCACACAGGGACCCCCTGGTATCGCTGCAGAGACAGCTGATACTGACGCCACTTGTTGTAAGGGTGGCCCATTGCAGGTGTCCCAACCACTCCCAAATCTCCTCCCAGATAAGGGGCATTCCCCTCAGGCTTTCTGATAATCTGGCTTACTCAGACTGGCCTGCACAAGGGCTGGAGCTGGGGAGGGTGGATCTGTTGGGAGCTGGGTCTAGAGCTGGGGAGATAGCTCAGCCCTAGGAGCTGGTCAGGGCCCCTGCAGAGGCCTGTAGCCCTGGGGACGGGCCAGCTTGACATCATATCCCACCACCACCAACCCCCACATGCAACACACACACAGCTTCTCCTCTGCCTTGCATGGGCCCCTGAGGTGTGGCTGGCACTGACCTTCCATGTCCCCAGGGGACAGTGATACAGGAACCACAAAGGTTATGGCAGTGAGGTGGTTAGAAGGCTGCAGCAGAGGCCAGGGGAGGCTTGAGACTGGAGGGATGGAGGCAAGGGTGAAGGAAGGTGAGAGTGAACTGTGGGTGGGACCAGAAGGTACATATGAGGTCTCAGTTTTCCTTAAGACTCTGTCCTGACTAACGTGCTGAATGCCCTCGGGCAAGTCATGTCTTGCCCAGGTCAGTTTCTCCATCCATGGATTAGAGGTCCCCCTTTAGCTCAGAGTGGAACCAGTTTGTGATGGGTGCAGGCTGAGGCACTCCAACTCCAACTCATGGGCACTGGGGAGCCATGGAAGTATCTTGAGAAGAGGAGGGGGCTAGCTTGGGGATGTGCGACCCATGTCCTCTGTTCCTGAGGTTCCTGTTCTCTGGCCCAGACCTGGGAGCTAAGAGCACACTCAGGGAAGAAGCACATGTGATCTATGGGGCTCCTTCCAAAATCCAGACATCAAACAGCCTTCCCCAGGGCTCCCGGCTTTGCCTCTCTGAAGGTTGCAGGCTGACAGGCTGGGCGAGCCAGTTGAGGTGAAATGAACCCCTGTAACCTATAGGCAGCACAGGGAGCTAAGGAGCCGGGGAGGGCTGTTGAGCCCTGCTGGAGATTCTGCATAGGCCTGCCTGCCTCTCTGCAGTCTGGTTGTTAGGCAAGGGGCAGACAGGTTGGGAAGTCCCCCTTCTCTCCCAAGACCTTCCCATTGCTGTCCTGGAATTCCACCATTCAACCTCTTGCATTAAGGCCTAGACCTCCCCACATTCCTGTCTTTAGTTCTGCAGATGGCCTCTGGGGTTGGGACGGGGTGTGTGTGTAGAGGGTCCTGACATCTGCCATAGGGACTTGGAGAAGGTTGAAGGAGATGGAAGCCTGAGAGGAGCTTGGACAGGAGCTGTGACTGGACACAGAGCCCTGGGGAATCTGAGGGCACTGGCGAACCTTTGGACCTCCCCTTGGAGGGTCTTTTCTTTCACAGAAACTCACCTCCTCCTAGAAGCCCTCCTGGATTAATGGCAATTCCTCAAGTGTTGGCCACCTCCAACCACACAAGTGCCCAGCTGGCAGGATTCTGGCCAGTGCTGGCCCACTGCCGGTGGGTGAACTAGCTGGCTCCTCACCTCAGTCTGGGATGCAGGCATCAGGGGTTTCTGGAAGTAGGCCTGCCTCCTCCTTTAAGAGTGGAGGGAAGGCCCTCCCAGCGCTGGGCCTCCATGGGCAGGAGGGCGTGCCATCCCTACCAGCCCAGCGCCTCCCTCCCATCCCAGCCTGCCGTGTTTGGGTGGACGACTCTTGGTCCTTATACCATAAACACCAATTTGCAGGGCCCTGAGAGCCAAATGACTGTTTACTGTGTGCTCCAGAGACTCAAATAAAAAAAGAGAGAGGGAGAGAGAAAGAGAAAGACGTGATTGAGGAGCCAGCCTGGATCTAAACATCAATTAGCACCTTCTGACTAGCTTCTGTCCCAGCTGCCAGGCCAGGCAGTGGTGGCTCCCAGGCTGGGGCCCTCCCCAGTGCCCTGGGCACCCCCTTCGTCCTGGCCTCTGTAGGGATGGACTTCTCAGTAGTATAGGATGCCTGAGGGGCCCAGACTGAGGTTGTCAGAGCCATAGAAACAGCACAACATGCTCACCTCCTCTTGGGAGCCCTCGCAGATGACCCAGAAGATACAGAAGGGGCCATCACCCAAGTCTCTGGGGCCAAGGTGAGGGAGTAAGGGGGGGTGAGGGGTGTGGCAGGTGGGAGTACCCTCTGTTAGCTGCTTCCCGTCCCCCTACTCTATGGTGGGAGAGGGCGGGAGAAAATGGGGGTAGTTTTGCCTTCATAAACTCACACTGGGGAGAGAGACCTCACCCAGTAGGTCTCAGTTTACCTGTCAGTGCCTATGAACAGAAGGGCTGGCAGCACTCCCACCCCTGCAGGGATGCTGTCTCATTCCTCCAAGCCTTGGACATCACCCTGGGAGGTTGCCTGCAGGGACAACTTCAAGCCTCAAGTCCAGCTTCAGTCTGTTCAGTCCAGACTGAAGCTGGACTTGAGGCTGGAGGCTGGAGGGCAGTGTGGGCGGGTAAGGTGTCCCGTTCCTGCTCAGGCCAGGAGGCCAAGGAGCTGCTGGAGAGGAAGCTGCTGACTGCCAGGATGCCTTGTCCTTGGGTGTCCCAACCAGAGGGTTTCACGAAGGGACACAGGTTTCTAACAGGGAAATGAGTCACAGGCAAAAGGGCCAAGCAGCTTGGGGAGGGACAGGGGGCTGGAGTGGGGGTAGGCCCCTGAAGGGGAAAGCTGAGGGATTGGGGCAACCCCAGGCCATCAGGCCAGACCCCAGGATGGGCTGTGTCATGTCCCCCAGACCAGACCCTCAGGACAGGGGCAAAGGCCCGGCCAGCAGGACCTTAAAGCCCATCCAGCCCAGGCTCTGCTGTAGGCAGTGTGGGCCATCACTGTGTGGGACCAGGGAACCTGGCCAGGGGTCCTCAGCCCTTTGTACCAGGCTTGGTGATCCAGAGCTGGCCCTGCACCTGTTGCTCTGGGGGTCCCAGCCCTGGAGGTTCTGGCCCAGCATAGGGGTGGGGGGATGGGATGCTTCAGAGCTTTCTTGAAGTGTGTGGAAACTGAGGTCCTAGGACCCAGAAAGTGG
>NW_020172287.1:2087978-2185714 GCF_003031525.2 Neophocaena asiaeorientalis asiaeorientalis | reverse complement strand
GAGGAGGGGGCTGGACACACACCCTCCAGAACTTCAAAGCTGCTGCCCTGGGGGTGTGAGATTTGCAGGGGGCTGGGCCAAGGGGGGCCCTGGTGGGGTGAGGCCCTACTACCTCCGGGCCTTTAATATGGTTATTCCTCTCCTATCTCAACTACCTGTGAACAGGCCCACCAGGCCCATTTCCTCCTTCTTCAGGGCTGGCGGGAGGGGCTGTAAACTCCCTGGAGAGGTGCTTCTGAGGCCCAGGCAGGCTGCCCTGTGTTCTGCCCTCCCTCTGAGTTGAGGGTAAAGGGCAGGGGCTGAGGGGCTGGGCCAGGGTTCATGGGGACATGCTGATCTTGGCGGGTGAGGGGGGCCAGCTGGGCTCTAGAGGGGGCTCCGGATAGATCCCACATCAGCAAAAGGCAGGAGCAGAGAGGCCCTGGGGAGCCCCCTCATCCCACTTCCTCTGGCACTAGAGGGAAACTGAGGCCCCGGGTGGGGCTTGCTCCTGGCCAGCAGAGAGTTGAGAGTTCTGCCTCCTCATTCACACAGGCTCTTGCTAGCTCCCCTCGCCCATTTACTGGGGCCTGTCCTGTGGATCTATGGGCCTCTTCTGGTGGGGTTCTGCCCCTCTCTGTCCTGGAGCCGTGGCGATGGGTAGTGGGAGCCTGGTGCCTCACCTGGTAGAGAGCTGAGACCAGGTAGGCAGAACCTACCTCTGCATCAGCTCCCAGGGAAGCTCCTTTCTTGTTTCTGGGTATCTGGGCTCTGCTCCCTTAGGAGGCCCGGCTCTGTCCCTGCTTCCTCTCTTGGCATCTCACCCTTGTGACCTTGTGGCTATGCCTCCACACCCTGCCCAACCTGTCTCCCCTACCCTTTCATCTGAGGAGCCCCTGGCACCTGGTTCCCAGCAGGTACCAATTAGGGCAACTCCTGCCCGTACCCTAACTTAGAGGTGCCGCACCATTTGTACTGTCTGTGCACTGTGGATGTGGCCCATAGGCAGCTCGAGTGGGGCACCTGTCACCCCCCACCTCCAGGGCTGAACCCCTGTGTGGAGTGTCTGACCTGGCTCTACTGCCTGGTGGGCTGTGAGGGCTTGCGGGTCCTCCCGGCTGGTGACTCACACCCGTGGGTGAGATTGGCCACCTGCACTCCAGTCTCGGACACTGTCCTGTGTGCTTAATCACTGTCTCCCTCTTTATAGAGTGTCTGCCTGCAGTCTGTCTGGACCCAGCCAACCCCTTGGGGCCCCATTTGGGAATTGCTGGTGGTCAGCTACAGTCCCGGAACAGTGGGTGACCTGGCCTGAAATAGGCCTGGTGGTGGCGGAGCAGTGAGTCCCGAGCCAACAAGGCCATGGGCTTGGGGTGGGACGTTGGTGTGCCAGCCCGGGAAGCTGATGCGTGATTTGGAGTGTGAAAGCAGGGGCTTTGGGGTCCAGAGCCCTGCGTCTGTCTCTAGTCCCTTAGCCTCACTGGGCCTCTTCTGGCTCTGTCTTCAGTAGCTTGGAGCCTCCAGCAAAGACCACTGTGGCCAGTAAAGTGGTGGGGTTGGTGTTCCCTGAGTCCTGTCTTGAGGGATGAAGCCATGTTTCCTTCTCTCCTCCCTCCCTCCCTTGATGGGTTCCCACTCCATCCATCAGGCAGCTCCCCACACTCTACCACAACTCTCTCCCAGTGCAGGGCTCTGTGTGAAGTGGACATTCTTGCCCACGATGGGTCTGCACAGCCCTGTCCAGGACCCCTGCCCAGCCAGCCATGACTCTCTGTTGGCAGAGGGTGGCCCTTCATTCCCTACTCTCAAGGACACCATGTGGCCCTGATGTCTAGCCACGGAGCCAGCTGAATTGGACTTCCCTCCCTCTGCTTTCAGCAGGCACGGGCCTCCCAATTACGAGGCTCCTGTCTGTTCCCAGCCCCCTCCCTTCCAGCATATGGCTCATGCAGGGTGGCTATGCTGGGCCCGACCTTTGAGTGGGTGGGGCTAGGCCTCCTCCCCTCAGCTCCAGCATCATCTCCCCCCGGCCCCCACCTGTCCTAGCCTGTCCCTCCACCCCTGCCTCCTCAGCTTTCTCCCTCCTTGTGGGTCTGGCTGGATATCAGGGCAGCGTTCAGAGGTGGTGGTAGTAGTGGGGAGAGGGGCATGGAAGGATGCAGAGAGAAGCAAGGACCCTGCTCCTGGCTTGGAGAGATGAAGGTGTGGCCTTGAGAAAGCCACTCCTTCACCCCCTGGCTCCTGCAGCCTAAGTTTTCAGAGGCCCACCCAGCTCTGCATACCCCAAATACCCTGGATGGATGGATGTAGGCAATAGCCATGTAGGGACAACGTGAGGCTTCTGCCAACAGAATGCCTCGTTTGTCCTTGAGGCTCTCCCTGTCTGCCTCGGAAAGATCCCCATCCCAAGGTTCTGAGCATGATGCCAGGATTTGGCCAACCATACATTGAGAGACTGCCGACCTCTGCCAAGACTTGCATTCCTGAGCTATGCCCTATGGTGGAGGGGAGGCCAGGGGTCCAGTGTCAGCTCTAGCCTCTGACCTGAGGATGGACAGAGGCAGGAGGGAGCCCCTGGGAGTTCTTGGGTTCATGCAGCAGCTCTCTGCCAGTGAGGGATGTCCCTCATGACCTCCCAACTGGATTCCAGCTGCATGAGCTGGACTTCTAAAGTGGCTTTTGCAGGAGGTAGATGGAGGCCAGGCTCAGAGAGAAGCGGCTGCCTGATTTCCAGGCTTCAGGCTGGTGAGCCTCAAATTGAGGGAACATGCCCGTCCTCCCAACCAGACTGGGCTCCTAGAATACCCCTGGTGGGCTGAGAAGGGGACCCCACACAGGGGCCATGTCCCCAAGCCCAGGGAGCATGGCCACGTAGCTGGTGCTCAAATGTCAACTGAATGAAGCATGTTGTGGATGTCTGGGGAAGTGGCTTTCAGCTGACTTGGTGGATGTCCTGCTGCACCACTGACTTGCATGGGGTCTCCCCCCTGGGGCTGCCATGGTCCCCTGCTCACTGCACTGTACATCCCCTGCAACAGGCAGGCCTCCTTTTCCCTTTCTCTGCACTTCCATTGGGGTCTTCTGCCCTGGTCTCTAGTCTACCCCGCCCCAGACTTCAAGACCACTGGCTGCTTCCTCCTTTCTTTGGAGTGGCCATCCTTCTTCCTTCCCCTGGAATTCTAGCTCTGGAGGCTATTGCAGAGGCCCCAGGAGTCTCTGAGCTAAGCATGCCCACCCCACCTCCCATCGTGGCCCCTCCCAGAGGGTCACAACCAATCCAGGCCCCATGCCTTGCTGACCCACCACCAAAAATCCAGCACAATCCACAGGTTTGTTTGGTTGTTTCTTCTTTTCGTTTTTGTTTTTTGTTTGTTTGTTTTTACTTTCCCCATAGTTTGAAACTCACAAGCTATGACTAAAATAATTTCTTTCATAGAAAGAAAAAGAAAACAACAATAACACATCTGTTTGTCTAGTTCCTATGTATGGTGGATATAGCAGCATTGGAAATAAAATTAAAACCAAAAATGCAAAATTCAAGGCAGAGGAAGGTCATATCCCTAGCGAGCCGTGCAGCTTGTCCTCCCCACCCCCCGCCCCAACTGTCTCTTCCCCCTGCCTGGAGGGTAGGGCCTCGGGGACAGGGGGCTGGGCAACATTTCACAGTGGCAGAGGCTGAGGAGGAGAGGTCTTGGCATGGCAGCACCTGGCAGGAAGCCCCTGTGGGCATTGGTTGAGAGGTCCATCAGTCTCGCTCATTCCCAGACAGGATGGATGAGTCAGACGTGAGCAGAGCCAAGTCAAGCGGCCAACCAGAGGCTCCACAACAGTGGCCAGTGGCGGGTAGGTCTGATGTACCATAGCCACAGCAGCAGGACCTGGGGGTCCATCCTGGCTATGAGGGGCTGGGAAGGAGACCAGTCCTCTGGGGTCTTTGGGTCCTCTGTCTGTAGCACCAGTGTGGGATCACCCCCCGACTCCCAATCTCCCAAACAACCCAACCCAAAGTGAGCCTCCAAGGCAGGGTATGGAGCTGAGTACGACCTGGACAGCAGTACAGGCCAGTGGCTCCCATCTTGCCTTCCGCTTACAAGGGGCTGTGAATGAGGGAGGTGGAGAGAGGTGCTAGGCCAAGAGGGAGGCAACAGCAAGACTGGAACAGCAGGCTTTGCTCCTCTTCTGTGGATGCGATGGGGTGCAAGTGGGAATGTGAAGACAGGGAGACAGGAGAGCCAGGCGCAGGAGTTTCTGTCAGCTGCAAAGTAGAAGGCACAGCAGACCAGGCTGAGTGGCACCTTGCTGGGGCCTGGGTGTCTGATGCCCAGCACAGGGCAGCCAGGACAGAGCCAGGCCTCGTGTTCTAGGCCCTTTCTCAGCCTACTGCCATCAGGCCCTGTCTCCTTCACCCAAGCCCAGGTGGTTCTTGCCGTTCTGCACAGCAAAGGCTCTCCCTGATAGGGTTCCTGGTTGAGAGCGTTGGCAGGTATCAGACTGAGGAAGGAGTGCCACAGGCCTCCAGGCACCTGAATCGTTGTAGGATGGGCCTCATACCTTAGTGGGAAGGGTAAGGGGACAAGATGCCCCCCACAGGTTCTCCACAGCTCATTCTGCCAGGAGATACTGCTCTACACGACGAGGTCAGGTGGAGGGAAACATGTGGTCTTCGGAGGAAGGTAATGGCAGGCTCCACACCTGTCAGGAAGAACTCCATCCCACTCATGAGCCTCGGAGCCCCTCCCCCAGAGAGGACCCCGCCACCCTCCAGGAGCCCCATCCCTCGAGTTTCACCCCAGGAAGGGCCCCACACCTGTCAGGAAGAACTCCATCCCACTCATGAGCCTCACCCCTGTCCTACCACGGAGGACCCCGCCACCCTCCAGGAGCTCCATCCCAGAGCCCCGCCCCATCCATGGAGGAGTCCCCCCCGCCGCCACCGGGAGGACCCCCAGCCCGGTGCGGCGCCCACTACTTGCAGGTGTGCACGTCGTAGATGCGTGCGCACTCCTGGCAGCTCACGTAGCAGCACCAGTGGAAAACGCAGTGGCACTTCTCCCTGCGCCGCTCGGTGCGCGCGTTGTGGCCGCGACCGCAGCACAGCAGGTCGCAGCCATCTATGCCGTGCGAGCTCACGTTGCAGGTGCGGTCGCGCGTGCCGAAGGATCCCGTCTCGGGGTTGGGCTCGCAGAAGTTGGGCGAGGCCTCGTAGTAGACCAGGTCGCGCTCTGTGGGCACCTTGAAGTAGGTGTAGCGTGGCCGCAGGGTCTCCACCCAGCCGCGCGACTCGCGGTGCTTCTCCACCACCATCTCCGAGGCGCTGTCATACTTGTCCTTGAGGAAGTCACCAATGGCACGGAAGTCGGGCTGCGACCACCAGCAGGTCTTCACCTCACAGCTGCCCGAGAGCCCATGGCACTTGCACTTGAGGTGCATGTGGCTGGCGATGGCCTGCAGGAGCGTGCAAGCAGGGGCGTCAGGGCAGGCCCTCAGTCTCCCCACCTCCCACGTAGGGTGGCTGTACTCCTTGCCTGTAGTCCCCCTCCACTCACCTGGCAAACCCAGTCCCCCCACCTGCTCCATAAAGCTCCGGGACTCCTGGGTGGAGCAGGTGCCCTCTTCCAGCACCACCCTTCCGTGTGGTGCTACAGGTTCTTGTGCCATGTGGCTCCCCTGGTAGACCCAAGATCCCTGGAGGGCAGGGCCTGGGAGACCCCCTCCTGGGCTGGGTCTACTTCTAGGCCATCTATGTTGAGTGAAGGAAAGAAGCGGCTGTAACATGTGATATGTAAGTGCCGGGGTGTAGGAGGGAAGTCGTTCATTGTGACTGGGGAAACCCAAGACCTCCGTCTAGAGGAGATGTACATGGGATGGGTGGCAAGGCTAGGGGCTGACCTGAGCACGGATAATGGTAGTGGCTTGAGCAGGGGACCTTCAGGGCCCAGGAAGCTGGTTTTATCAGATTGTAGGGGAGTTGCTGAGGATTGTATGTGTTTCTCCTGTGGGCATCCCAACGTCAGGTTGTCTTCCCTTCTCTCTTTGGGGGAAGGAGTGGGGCTGGGGGTGAAAGGTCCTGTGGCATAATCAGAACTAAGGCTGAACTGGCCACTAGCATGGGCACTGGCCACATGTGAGGTCCTGAGATGCGGCTGGTGGTCCAAATTGAGAAGTGCTGTTAAGTGCAAACCACATGCTGGGTCATACTAAGTCCCCAGACTTCGTAAAAGAAGAGGATGTAAAATATCTCATTCAAAATTTTAATATTGATTGCATTATTGCAATAACATGTTGGCTATATTGGGTTAAATAAAATTCATTATTAAAGCAAATTTCACCTGTTTCCTTTTAAAATGTGGCTACTAGAAATTGATAAATCTAAGGCTTCATGTGGGCTCTGTGTCCAGATGCTGCCTCTACCCTGTCCCCCTCTGCCTGCTCTTTCTTCAACCCTTCCCTCTCATACTGGCACTTTTTTAGGAGCATCTGTAAATTACATTCCCCCACCGCAGTCCAGTTCTGTCTAATCTCCATTCTCTTCTCTTTTGTGACCAAGCTTTTCCAGAGAGGAGCTGCCACTTCCCATCTCTGCCTCCTCAGTCTCTTGTTTTAGTTCTACTCTTGATCAAAGTTATATATGCACATACTTTGAAAGGTCCAAGAGTTCCTAAGACCTATTAAGAAAAACAGGAGTTTTGCCCCCACACTCTCATTCACAGCACTTTCCTGACCACTTGAGGCAGCACCTTGTACCTCTACACCTCTGATAAGATGCTTGTCTTGCTACTTCTTGATTTTTCAGTGTTTGGCATTGTCTATGGACCTCTCACCATGGAGGTCCCATGGGACCTCACTCCACAACTCTGATGCACACTTTTCCCAGCCCCCTGCCTACACTAAAATCTGTAGCATAATTCCAGTTAGATCAAAATTTAGTGCTGACAGTATTGGGGCTGTGGTAAATGTCATACTTAGTTGAGCCACGTGCCATGATAGCTTTTCCTTTTCTACAAAACGTTTTGTTGTTGCTGGTTTTTTTGTTTGTTTGTTTGTTTTGTTTTGTTTTTGCGGTATGCGGGCCTCTCACCATTGTGGCCTCTCCCGTTGCGGAGCACAGGCTCCGGACTCGCAGGCCCAGTGGCCATGGCCCATGGGCGCAGCCGCTCCGCGGCACGTGGGATCCTCCCGGACTGGGGCACAAACCCGTGTCCCCTGCATCGGCAGGCGGACTCCCAACCACTGCGCCACCAGGGAAGCCCCGTGTTGTTGCTGTTTTTAATGTACTCATCACAGGTTCAGTCTCACTAACTCCTTTCGTTGTCTATAAATATTCTCTTCAAGACTTTCAAACACACCAGCTGATCTATGGATTTCATCTTCTTGGAGACATCTTTTTCAAAGGCCTTCTGGTAAATTTTGTGAAACGTGCATGTCTGAAAACAAATCTTTTCTACTTAAAGTTGAAAAGATGATTTAGCTGGGTATAAAAGTCTTGGCTTAAAATATTTCCCCCTCTCAGGATTCTGAAAGCATTACTCTATTTTATTCTAGCTTTCACTGTTGTTCTTAGAAATTCTGATGACATTTTGATTCCTGATCCTTTGCATGAAACCAAAGCGTTTTCTGGGAAGCTTGGAAGGCTTTTCTGTGTCATAGGCTGTGGATTTCACAGCAAATTTTGATGTGGGTCTTCCCCTTTCTTGTGCTAATCACTTATGGGGCCTGTTTTGTCTGAACTTCTGCTCTTCAGCCCTGGGAACCTTCTTGTCTTATTTCTTTACCAAATTCCTCATCTTCATGTTCATCATTGTCTTTCTTGGACAGATCCTCCATATTTTCTATTCTTTCCTATTTTCCATCTCCTTGTCTTTTTTTCTCTACTTTGTGGGAAGCGAGTCTCAACTATCTTCCAACCTTTCTGCTGAGAGTTTTGTTTTTGCTGTCCTATTTTTAATCTCTAAGAGCTTCTTTTTTCCCCTGAATGTTCTTTTAAATTAACATCCTGTTCCAATTTTATGGATTCAGTGTTTTATCTCTCTGGGGATACTGATGGTTTTTTGAAGTTTTCATCCCTTTATAATGTCTCTTTCCCATAAGTCTGGGTTTCTTTTTTCTTTATTTTGGTCTTTACCTTTGTGGTTGCTGGAGGCCTTCCTCAGATGTTCAGTGATCCTTGGCTGCCTGCTCATATTTGAAAGTGGGGCGCCAAAAATCTTATTGGAACCTCCTGTACATGGGAGGGACTCATCTACTTGGGCCCTCACTGTAGAGTGATCTGGCCACGTTGCTTTTGGGGGAACCCCCACCTCAAAATCTTCAAGTTTCTTCTCTTGGGATGGTCTGATTCTCAGGGGAGAATCTTCCATTTTCCTGCCTAGAGCATAATCAAGCTTCACTGTGGCACTAGGACATTAGGAAGACAAATGTGTATGTAGCCAGACTACTTTCACTTGGGCAGCCTCACCCTCAGCAGTCCAGACACCTTCTGCTTTACCCTTTTTAGGGAATAAGCCTCCAGACTTCGGCCATGGTGATGGAGGGGTGCTGTCTGGATGCAAGATGTTGGATAGAAGAGCTGGTACATTAAAAAGTGCTTTTAAAATAGACTTTAAAATGAAAATGCAGCTCAGCATACACACTTTTTCCCCAGACCAGCAAATGACCAGTCTTTCTGTTTCCAGCCCCATATCTATCTCAACTTCTCAAGATATCTGATACTAGAAATTCCTTGGTTGATTCTCAGAGTTCTCTACTGGCTTAAGATTCAGCTTTCTTGAGTGTACTAAGATAGTGAGTATTCATCTATCTGATTTTTGCTTTCAAAATTTTGTTGCCATTGTCACCTTTTCTGTTTTCCATGTTCTCAATAGTCTATTTATGTATCTTAAAATTAATTCATTGTCATTTTAGTGCAGTTCTAGGAGAATGCAGAGGAAAATATTTGTATTTTGTTTGTCATCTTTAACTGGAAACTCCCATTCATTCTTCAGGTCTACAATTTCTATGGGATTCTTTCCCAAATCTTACATTTTAGCTTTGTGAACATAAGTAAGCATATTTTTTCTCATAATCTATGTCTAATGATTCCAGTATTTGAGTCTTGTTTCTGTTTTTTTTCGTTGTTGTTGTTGTTTTGTTTTGTTTTGCTGACTATCACTCATTTAACAGGTTATCTTTGATTATGTGTTGAACATTGTGTTTGAAAAGTTGTTTGTAGTAAAAAATTTCAGCCTAGCATAAGGTTATCATCCTCCAAAGAGGATTTATCTGCTTTCTCCAGGTACATGGGGATACCAGCAATTTGGGATCACCTTAATCCATTCAGTCTAGAGATTTTACTAGCCTGTACATGTGCATAAGGGCTTGTCTACTTCTGATTTTCCTTTACTCCTCGGGATCCCAGCCTAAACCAAGGAGTTTTTTTCCTAGACATAGCACCTTTGGTGGGCCCCTTTTAGCTCTGTGAGGCTGCTGGAAATGCAGCTCAGCATATGCACTTTTTTCCCAGACCAGCAAATGATCCCTGGACAAAAGCTGCCCCAGGCACCAGGTTCAGAGTCTTGTCTTCTCCTGGACTTTGGACTGCTAATTCCTCACTATATGGTTAGTTATTTGACACCTAACAATTATTTTATGGAAGTGCAATATACATGCAAAAGTTTACATATCATAAGCATGGAATATGACAAAATTTCATGAATTACCAGCCTCAGGACACCAGCTCCTCAGGAACTCCCACCATGCTCTGTTCCAGTTGTTATACTCTCCCCTCTCCAGGGCATATATTCTAACAGCATCTCCTTGATGACTAATGATATTGATCACCTTTTCACATATTTATTGGACATTTCTAGATTTTCTTCTGTGAAGTGGCTTTCCATTTTTCAGCCAACTTTTCTATTGGGTTATTAGTCTTTTTGTTCTTTTTATACTATAACTTTCATATACTTGTTGTGTGTATATATTGTGAACGTCTCCTTCTGTGTGGATCGTCTTTTCAGTTTCACGGCGGTGCCTTTTTATAAATTTTAATATAGTCCACATTATTACATTTTTCTTTCATCGTGAGTGCTTCTTTGGCCTGTTTAGGAAATCTTTGCCTACTCCAAGGTCACAGAGATGTTCTTCTATGTTTTCTTCTAAAACATTCTTTGTTTTATCTTTCCCATTTGGAAATGGGAAATTGATTTTTTATATGATGTGAGGTAGGGGTCAAGACTAATTTTTTTCCACATTGTTATCCAATTGACTGAGCACCACTTATTGAAAAGACCACTTCCCCCTCTGCAGCACTATCTTCCCTGTGATAAATCAGGTAACTTATACAGGTGAGTATTCTATGCTTTTAAAGGGTACTTTTTACACTTCATCCTACATTTGTACCTGTCTTTAGCCGGAAGATTAATGGGAGTCACCTAGTTCCCTGTTGCCAGAAGTTAAGTGTTCACTCTTCAGCTCTCTGCAGTGCCCTGGTTCCACTGGCCAAGGCCAGGGCCAACTCTGACGAACACTTTTCAGTCCCTACACGTATCACTTCCTATCAGCAGTGCCCCACTGAACCTCTGACTAGGTTCACTAAGCCCCCTTTTCAGAAGGGCTCACAAAGCCCTGTACAGCTTGGTCTCTGCCAGCCTTTCCATCCCCCAAATCTTTTTCTTCCTCTGTTCTCCATATTCTACCTGGACTAACTCACATGCATTCTTTCACCTCTGAGCTACCCAGAGGCTCTCCTGGTTTCCCTTCACCTAGATAACTGCCAATTATTCTGCTTGGCTCCACTCACCACCTCTGCGAGAAGTCTTTTTTGAGAATCCAGCCCGGGTCTGACCTCTCCACTATGTCCAGATCACCTTGTGTGCGTGCATTTCTTCATCGTAGAACTTACCACACTGTGGTGTAGCAGCCTGGCTGTCTCCCTCCCTGGATGTGCAGGAGCTCCTGCAGGGCGGGCCTTTCTCCCATCCCTCCTTCCTTGTGACCCCAGCTGCACAGGTGGACGGGCCATACTGTGGGAATGCCCTAGACCTCGTGGAGCAACTGGACAGCCCTGTGTTTCAGACACCGCTGGGCAGGAGGTGAGCAGACCCCCAGCCTGGCCACCATATACATACATCCCTCCCACAGCCCACCACCCTGCCTACACCATGCCATACTCCTCAAGGGACCAGGGCACATACCCTGCTCAGAAATTTTCTATTTCCCAGGGACCCTCAGGGGTGTGGTCTCAGGGCTCTCGGGTCCACAACCCAGGATGGGGGCGGGGGCCGCGGGCGTACCTGGCGCCCAGCCTCATTGTTGTGGCGGTTCATGGCGGAGCGAGCGTCTGGTCGGTTCTCCCGCGCGTCTGCGAACTCCCGGGACACCATCCCTCCGAACTCGATGTCCTCACTGCAGCCGCCCCACTTCCAGCCCTCACCGGGCGAGCCCTGGTGGCGGCTGCTGCAGCCGCAGATGGCAGCGGAGCCCTCGGCGCACGAGCGTGTCACAGCGAAGGCTACGCCGGCGGAAGCGATGGCGTGCACAAAGGCGGCCTCCCGGGTGGCTGCGGAAAGAGGCGACGTGGTTGGCAGGACCCGGCAGGGCTGAGGTGGTGGGACTGGCGTGGGGGCGTGGCTGCCTCTTCCCGGGCTGGGTCCTGGGTACTCACAGTGGGCGTGGGGTGCTAGACTCGCAGCACGGTAACCGCGGTACAGTAATGGGAGTCGGGGAGGCAGGGCTGCGGTGGGACAGGAGCGCGCGTAGCCGAGGGAGGACCCAAGGAGGAGGGAGAGCTTCCCCAAAGAAAGTATACGGAGGGCTAAGGAGCCCAAGCCAAGATGCTGGACATAACTTGTCATGGAGAACAGCAATGACGGCTGAAATCAGAAAGTCAGGTCATAACCAGTGCTGGTGAGGATGTGGAGAAATCAGAACGCTGTACACTGCTGGCTGGAAGGAAACTGGTGCTGCCCCTTGGAAATGGATTTGGCAGCTTGTTGAAAACATACACCTACCCTATGACCTGGTCATTCACCTCTGAGGTATTTACCCTGGAGGAAACCTGTGTCCCTGCAAAGACCAGGAAGCAAATGTCACTGCAGCGTTATTTGTAATAGCCCCAAACTGGCAGCTCCAAAATGTCCATCAACAGGTGAATGGATGAAAAATTGTGGCATAAAATAAATAAGTCGTGGGTATGTGATGTACAGATGGTGACTAGAGTTAATAATATTGTATATTAGAAAGTTAAGAGCGTAGATCTTAAAAGTTCTCATCATAAGAAAATATCTTGTAACTGTGTGGGGTAATAGATGTTAAACTAAACTTATTGTTGTGATCGTTTCACAATATATACAAACATTGAATCATTATGCTGTACACCTAAACTAATATAATGTTATATGTCAATTATATTTCAATTAAAAATTGTGGCACATCCATGAAATGGAATTCTATTTAGCATACCAGGAAAGAGCATGGATGAATCTCAAAGCAATCATGCGGATTGATTAAAAGGCATACAAAAAGGGTCCTTCTAGTGTCCCACCAACCCTTGGTGGAGCCCCCGTGCCCAGATGTCCTGGTTGGAGGCTTCCCACAGCCCTGCCCAGGGCATGGCTCCTGGTCCACATGCTGCCCACTTGTGCCTCTTTTTCTGCCTGCACACCCTTCCCCTCTTCCACTCCAGACACCAGGTACTGAGAGGCCCAGATGAAGGGCTGCCTCTTCTGGAACCTTCCGAAGATCAGTGCCTCCATTGGCACCTCGCCTCCTGCTGGCCCCATGTGCTTGGGTCTGGAACTGAATGCCTGCCAGGAACCTCATCCAGGCTGTCTCTGACCCGGTATTGGAGCTGCCGCCTGCATGCAGCCTTCTCTTTCTGCACATGGAGAAAATGAGTCAGGGGATGTGGCGTTGGTTTTCAGAATGCCAGTGGGTGATGGCTGGAGCTTGGGAAGGAAAAGCCGGTGGGGCCAAACTGGGTGAGACAGGCATGTGAGGGAGTCAAGGGAGGCCTGCCTTGGCGAGGCCAGCTGCAGGGGGTCGCTGGGTGTGGGAGGCCTAGCCTGACCCTGGTAGACAGAAGCCTAAAGGAGCTGGTCTCAAAGGACAGGCAGGAAATCGACAGAGGAAAAGCAGGGGGCAGGGGTATTCTGCATGGGGAGGCCCATAAGGGCAGGGCCTCAGGTGGGGAGGGGTTGGGCTGGCAGGACCAGAGGGAAGTACAGGGCATGCGGGGGACAGCCTGGAATTTGCAGAGGCTGGACTTCCAGCCAGGCTTCCCCAGACGGGATGAATGAATGCATCATGCCTCCTGAGTGTGTGTAAACATTTCTTCAAGGGCGCCAAGCCACGATCCACTCCAGGTGGAGGACAAGGGCCTGGGGGTGCCCTGGGTCCCGTGTGAGCTGATAGGACTCACTCCTGGACTCGCCATTCCACATGTGTGTGTGGGAGTAGCTGCTGTTTGCCAAGCCCTGCTGGAGAAACATCAGGGAGCAAGAGGCCCTCGTGGAGCTTACCTGCTGATTAGCAGGAATTTTAAAATCCTAGGCTAAAATGAATGCTATGGGCTGTGGAGTGAACAGGAGAGATGTAGGAACAGGACGAACTAGGACCTTCTGTGCCAGACAAGGGGTGTGTGCCCTGCTGTGTCCCTGGGCTCCTCGTGGGCAGATGCCCCACTGCAGGCCTGGACACTGCTAGGGCTCCAAATGGCTACAGGAGAGTTATCAAAGGGGGCTGCTGTCTCCTCACCCCACATCAGTGCCCTGGAGGCATTTTTCCTGGCAGGGGGAGGGACAGGTGGGTTTCACCCTGGGGAGTGAGTAGAAGTTTTGTGTTGCTCCCCACACTTCCTCCAGCTGCGTGGTCTCGCCTGCTCCCAGGTTTGCATCTGAGCACGTGTGTCCCGAAGCTCAGGTGGCAGGGGCAGGAAAATGGTAAGATAGAGTTCCAGCCAGCAATGTGCACACACTCATCCACACATCTTCATACACATCCACACACACCTGCCACTGAAAAGAGCACATTCACTCCTATACCAAGAACACACAGTGTGAGATGTGTCTGAGGAAGTGCCCTCTGCACGAGCCTCCCGATAGCTGTCAGGCCCCACCCTGCTTTTGGTGACTCTTTCTGTGGATTTGCCAACAGTTCTGGATGGTCCTCTGCAGGCCCCGGCCAACCTGTGTACCCCCCATGTTTTGCCCAGAGCAGGCCTGGACTCTTGCTGCTTTCTGGAAACTCCCAGGTGGTAAGCACCCAGCCACAAACCCAGAAAGGGACTCCCCATTTCTTCTCTGTCAGCCTCCCACTGACAGCTTGGTTGGGGACTGCCCAAGTCTGAAGGCTGCTCTGGCCTCCCGAAATGGCCCTGACCCATCCTGCCTCTCCTGGCTCTTCACCATGAGTCCAGCCCGCAGTATCTCCCAGTTGCACCAGAAGGGGTTCCTAGTTGGGACAGGCACCTCCAGCTTCCAGCTTCCCCCACCCATCCACACACACGTAACACACACACACACACACACACACACACACTCTCTCTCTCTCTCTCTCACTCTCTCCCCAATATATGTATACACACACACACACACACACACACGCTCTCTCTCTCTCTCTCACTCTCTCCCCAATATATGTATACACACACACACACACACACACACGCTCTCTCTCTCTCTCTCACTCTCTCCCCAATATATGTATACACACACACACACACACACACACGCTCTCTCTCTCTCTCTCACTCTCTCCCCAATATATGTATACACACACACACACACACACACACGCTCTCTCTCTCTCTCTCACTCTCTCCCCAATATATGTATACACACACACACACACACACACACGCTCTCTCTCTCTCTCTCACTCTCTCCCCAATATATGTATACACACACACACACACACACACACGCTCTCTCTCTCTCTCTCACTCTCTCCCCAATATATGTATACACACACACACACACACACACACGCTCTCTCTCTCTCTCTCACTCTCTCCCCAATATATGTATACACACACACACACACACACACACGCTCTCTCTCTCTCTCTCACTCTCTCCCCAATATATGTATACACACACACACACACACACACACGCTCTCTCTCTCTCTCTCACTCTCTCCCCAATATATGTATACACACACACACACACACACACACGCTCTCTCTCTCTCTCTCACTCTCTCCCCAATATATGTATACACACACACACACACACACACACGCTCTCTCTCTCTCTCTCACTCTCTCCCCAATATATGTATACACACACACACACACACACACACGCTCTCTCTCTCTCTCTCACTCTCTCCCCAATATATGTATACACACACACACACACACACACACGCTCTCTCTCTCTCTCTCACTCTCTCCCCAATATATGTATACACACACACACACACACACACACGCTCTCTCTCTCTCTCTCACTCTCTCCCCAATATATGTATACACACACACACACACACACACACGCTCTCTCTCTCTCTCTCACTCTCTCCCCAATATATGTATACACACACACACACACACACACACGCTCTCTCTCTCTCTCTCACTCTCTCCCCAATATATGTATACACACACACACACACACACACACGCTCTCTCTCTCTCTCTCACTCTCTCACCAATATATGTATGCACACACATCCACAGACACACACGTAGGCACACACTCTTACACAGGTATGCACGCACATGCCCATACACACACTCACACATACTGTAGGAGGAGCGTTTTGTCCAGTGCCCATCTGGCTCTGCCCAGCCCTTCTCCAGTTCTTGCCACTGTGTCCTTGCTTGGCTCACACACAGGCTGACTCTGCCCCACCTCCTGCCCTCTCAGCCCCGTCCACCACTCCCTGGCCTCCAGCCACACTCAGCCCTCGTCCTTCCCTTGGGTTCTTTCCAACTGCTTCTCTGCTCATGTGCATCTGTCATGTCCCCATCCCTGCTCTTTGAGGCACAGACCAGGGTCCTGACCCTGCAGTCTGGGTTCGGTCCACACCTGGCCCTGGAGCCCTCGGGCTCCCCAGGTGCTTCAGGAGCACCCTCTTACATCCGTTCTGCCTGAAAGCTCCCTGAGCTGGGGGCTGTGTCCTGTTCACCTTTTGTTTCTAACCTGGAGTCCCAGCCCATCCCACAGATGGTTGTTGGGGAGTGAGAGCCTGGTCAGAGGAGAGGGCACGGGCCCTGGGCTGGGGCAGGGAGTCCAGGAGGGTCTGAGCCCACCTGGGCAGGACTACCCCATGGGACCTGGCTCTCTGCCCCTCTCTACTCAGCTTGTCCTTGAATGAATTCAAGACAGCTCCCCTCACTGCTCCTTTTCCCAAATGTCAGCCAGGCAGCTGCCTCCTCAGGACACTTGAAGCCCCTGCCCCGTTTTCCTTTTATAATACAACTGATTAGTTACAGACCAGCCTAGAGCTACCTTCTGCTGACTCAAAGCACCATGAACAAACAACTGCATGGACACAGACCCTGTTCCTTCTCGTCCCTCCACTCAGAAGAACCCCTGCCCTTATTCTGTCTTTTCAAGGACTCAGGTTGTCCCCCACCTCCAACTCCTTAGAGGGTGGGCTCAGATCCTGATTCTCACCCTTCCAGGGCCCTGGTGTGGTATCTGCCCTCCTGCCCAGGCAATGACCCTGGGTTAGGGGCTGTGAGCTGGTGGCCTGGGGGTTCCTTACCACCCCTCCCAGGGCAGGGTAGAGCCAGTATGTCCTGGGCATTCCTGGAACCCACTGCACACAAGCTGGCGCCTCCTCCACGGCATCGTCTCTGGTGGCCCTTCTCAAGGCTCAGATTCTCCAAGCCTTGAATATGCTCCCCCAACTCCCTCTGACTCTGCCCCCTGAGGGCCCAGGGCTAGCTCCTATAGGAGGATCCTGCCTCTGTCTCTGCCTCTGCTCTGCCCCCTCCTCTAGCCCCTCCTTACCTCCCCTTCTCCAGCTTCTGAGATAAGGGGAGAGAAAGCAGGCCTGGGGCTTTGCTCTGCCCTGAACGGGGCTCGGGGGCTCGGAGATCTCTGCTTATCGAGCTCAGGTAAACAGTCCAGGGCTGCCAGACACACTTGAGGGGAAGGGTGTGCGGGGGTTGGGAGGGGTGTTCCCCCTTGAACTTGGAGGAAAAAGAACTCATTCCTGCCCTGCTCTGTCACCAACTAGCTGTGTGACCCTGCACACTTCTCTTTCCTTTGGGGGCCTCAATTTCCGCTTCCGCTAAATGAAAAGAGGGCCTCCTCACAAATAAAGCCCCGAGGGCCAAGGACACCCTGGAGCCGGCCTTTAAATTGCTCATGAGGAAAAGAAGCCTTTACGAAGACCATGAGCCAGAAAAACTTGAGGTGGTCCATTCTGGCAAAGAAAGTCCCCTTTCAAATGGAAGACACAGGTCTTTAAGTAGTTCCCCCGAGATACAGATCAATCACAAAGGGAAAAACTGAAACTCTGCATTGGAGAAATCTGACAGACCCCGCCTTACCAGAGAAATAGGGGTTGCGGTCACCAGCAATGGGACAGAAGATGGATGGATGCCACGTGCCTCCTAAGACGAGGCCCCCACCAGGACATTCCACCTCCTTTGAGACATTCTAACCAAAGAATCGTAACTTGCATCTAATTATCAGGAAACGTTGAACAAACCAAACCCAAAGGCCTAACCAAGCTCCTCCCAGTCTCAAGGGCATGAAGGGCAGGGCTGGTCTGGGCTTAGGGACTTGGGATGGGACCCTGGACAGATAAGGGACATTGGTGGAAAACTGGGTGAAATCTGGGTAAAGTCTGGAGTTTAGTTAGTAGTGATGGATCTTAGTTTTGATGGATCTAGCTGGGTTTGTGTGATGTCAGCACTGGGGAGGCCTAGGAAGAGATCTGGACTCCTGCAGTATTTCTGTAAGTATACAACTATTTCCAAAGAAAAAGTTAAAACACATCCTGAGACTGTGCGGAAGGAAGACCCCCTGAATGCCCAGATGACATCCCACAGTGGTGGGGCTTTTAACCCAGGAATCCATGGGCAGACTTTAGGGGGTTCTTAACCCTGACAAAATCATGAGCTGGAATTCCAGGGCATGTCTGAAAACTCATGTGTTTTTCTGGATAGATTGCTTTTATCAGATTTCCACAGGGGTTTGAACCAAGAAGGTCATGACTGACTGGCTGGAGTAGCCTGAGTTTACAGAGGAAGGGGGACAGGGCTCCCCTAAGGTCATGGGTGGGGCAGGCACAACCAGGACTCAGACCAGGGTCTGAAGCCCAGCAGCTGCCCCAGTTACAGCAAAGTTTTTAGCCACAGACAGCAGCCTTGTCAGAGATTATACAACACAGGCAGCTAGGGAGGGGGAGAGAGAACCATCCTGCCTGTGGGAAGAGAATTGCATCTTGGAGATGAGACTGGAAATACCTCTGTCACCAGCAAAATGTCTTCTTTTGAATGGGCTATGACAGGTCAAGAGAGGAGGAGGGGACACGGGCTACGAGAGGGGGGTGCTTAAGGACCAATTTTGTCAATTTACCAAGTTGCTGCGATAGAGCCTGCATGAGTGTTTTGAGCTATCTCAGTCCTGCTCTGTTCCAGCCCAGGACTCTTATCCCACACTGCAGTTAGGGCTTGGGAAAAGGAAGAAGAAAGGGAATCTTGTAACAAAGTCTTTCTGTAAGACAAGCGTCTTCCATCGAGAAAACCATCTTCCCCAGAAGCTTGATGTTGTCTCATTAGCAATTATTTATTGCGTTCATGCAAAGTATCAGTGATATACCCTTCCTTTCATTCTTCTACCATCTAGCCATCCATCCATCTACAATCCACCCATCCATTCATTTATTCTTCTACCATCCATCCATCCATCCATCCACCCTTCCAGGACCTGAGAGTCTATAATGAGCCATACACTAGGAATATAAAATAAGTAAGATGCAGGGTGCCCATTCTCAAGAACCAAGGTAAGAAGTCTGCAAGAAAGTGGATTGCTGCTCTATCTGATGAAATGTCTAACAACCCAGGCTTTCTGAAAGGTTGAAGGAGCTACCTGTTCTTGTGGTAATCAAGCATAAACTGGATGACCCACTGTTAGGCGGAGGGAATCCCTGCACTGGGAAGGAGGAGGGTGAACCAGAGGAATCCTTGCATTCCTTTAGTGGGAGGCCCTGCTATTGCAAGTCAGGTTCCTTGCTTTGGGCTGTGCTGAGTCACCTGCCTTTGGGAGCTTACAGTTTATGATGAAGAGAGTAAGGGGAACAAGGACACACAGTAGGCTTGGCAATGTGAGCTCTGGGGCAGGCCTGGGATGGATGGGTGGCTGAATGGATGGATGGTGGATGGGTGAATGGATGAATGAACGGGTGGATGGTGGAGAGTGGGCGGATGGGTGAGTGGATGGATGGATGTGTGGTGGTGGACAGAGGATAGTGGGTGGATGTTGGCTGGATGATGGATTGATGGAAGGGTGGATGAACTGTGGATGGATGGAAGGGTAGAGGTAGAGTCTGGGGCAGGTGAAGGAGGACTATATGGCAAGAGCTGGGAGTCTGGGGGAGGGCAGGGGGAGTCACCTGGCAGGGCTGCATCATCACTGAGGCCAGCCCAGCCCTGGGCACGAGGGTTGAGTGTCACATGTGAGATGGGCTTTGGCAGTTACTTCACTTCCCTGGGTCTCAGAACTTTAGAACTAGAGGGATTTTAACAAATCCTGTCTCCAGATTTGGATTTCATAGGCTTGGCAAGTACTAGAAATTACTTGGGGACTGAAATAGGACTGCAAAATGTTGTTACTTTTTTGAGAGAATAAGACACATAAGAAATGACTCTCATAATTTCAGAAAAGGACCTTTTAACATTAAAAAAGGATACAGTCCCAAAGTCCTATATGCTGAAGAAAGTTCAAAAAAATTATTCCAAGGGCCTCGCCTTTCACATTTCACCATGAAGCTGGTGGTTGGCAACTACTTATTGAGCACTGACTGTGTTCTAAGTGGACAAGAAGGCTGCAGGCTCTGTCCCAGAGCTGATTTTCCCTCTGGGAGATTACCCAGAAGACCCTTTTATCAGGGATTGATAGGAAAGCACTGCCCAGAGGCCTCCCTGCCCTGGGCCCTGCGCATCTTTTTATAACTGCTGAGAGGACTGGTCCAGACAGAAAGAGAGGGCTCCTCTCTGCTGAGCCACCACCATGGGCCCTGAAGGCCCTCTCAGTCCCAATGATGTGTGAAGGCTCAAAATGGGTCAGCCCCGGTCACAGGCTGCCCGACAGTGAGTACTGAGCCCAGACAGGGGTCGCAGGAGATGCTCCTGCACCCCCCAGCAGTGGATCCCATGACCACCAGGCTGTTTCAGTAGTTGCAGCTTTCAGGAGGTGAAGGGCCCACCTGCCCTGCCGGGCCCCATACTTCACAGCCACATGGAGTGAGGAGAGGCCCATCTGTCCTCTCCTGGAAGGGGAAGGCTACGGAGGCCTGATACCAGATGAGAAGGAGGGGATGGCCGAGGGCTCCTGGGATAGGCCCGTGGGCCTGAGGGGGCGCTGGAGTGCTTTTCGGAGGATAGAGTG
This sequence comes from Neophocaena asiaeorientalis asiaeorientalis, assembly GCF_003031525.2. Classification (NCBI taxonomy): domain Eukaryota; kingdom Metazoa; phylum Chordata; class Mammalia; order Artiodactyla; family Phocoenidae; genus Neophocaena; species Neophocaena asiaeorientalis. The sequence goes on along the minus strand of NW_020172287.1, from coordinate 2,165,189 downwards.
TGACCCCTGGCAGTGGAAGTTCCTGGAAGGGGATTGTGGTTCAAATTCGACCACTGACCAATGAGATCAAGCTCCTGGGTGTTCCGTCTGTGGAGTCCACCCAGTGGACCCTCTGAGAAGCTCTGCAGGTAACCAGGTGCCCCAGTAGTGGTCACTGCAGACCTACCAGTGGACCCAGGCCCACCGTTCCGGGTGGGGAGCATCTGTGTCTGTAAGCAATCCTCTGGTGATTCTGATGCATCCCTGAGCTGAACTCAGCCTCCATTATGGTCTCAGATTCCTAAGCCCCGTCCTCTGGAAGTTGGCCAGACTCAGGAGGTGTTTGGGAGGGAGGTCCCAGGACAGGATTCTGCAGGGAGAGGGGAGGAGTTTACCATGGCAAGGGTGTCTCTGACACACTCCCCCCCATTAGAGGGACGTGGAGGTGGCTCACACGGAGGGTCTCACATACTCCCCCTGCTCCGGGCTCCTGCAGTGGGCTGTGCATCTCTGGCCTGGCTCGTATGTGAAGTGAGGCCCTGGGTCACTGGGGCCTCGCTGCTATCATCTAGTGGCTGGGTGGGGATTCAGCCTGGGGCAGGGTGGGGTGTGACCTCCTCCTTGGGAACTGTAGGACCTGCCTGTCAAAGCCTCCTCCTGGCTGAGTTCTGGCCTGAGGGATAGCCCTCTCTCTCCTGGGCATGCCTGCCCCGTGGCCCCTGGAGACCTGGGGCTCTACTACTCCCCTGGGCAGTGTTGACTTTTGGGTCAGACTCCCTGCCTTGGTGCTGGGGGTTGGTCAGCGGAGAGGGTGCAGCCCTAAGGCAGGCTCCCTTGTCTCCATGGAGACCCCCTCCCCACTGTCAGGACCATGGCTAATCACCTGCCCAGGGTGGGGAGTCCTGGACCCCAGCCCCACCACTCTACTGCCCTGCAGGGAAGCTTCTCTCTCGCCAGGTATGTGAGGGGAATCCCCCATCCTATAGGCTTGTCCCCACTCAGATGGGGGCCCTCTGTGAGTCCTCCCTGGCGTTCCAGGTAAGGAGTGCTTTGTGGCAGCTGCCGGTGTTCACAGTTGGACAGGACTACAGAGAGGCCAGGTCAGGGCAAATGGTTCCTGTGGGCACTGAGCCTCCATGGGAGCCTCTGTGGGGACCCTCTCTGCTCCTACCTGCCCACAGAGCATCACTGGCAGGACACGGAGAGAACTCAGTGCCCTCACTCATGCCGCATCCTTAGCACACACTCAAGGGCAGTGACTGTGGCTCCCTCTCAGGCACCACTCAGCCTCCTTGGGCCAGGCCTGGGCCACTGCACACCTGGCAGGTGAGAGGCTGTAGGAGGGGGAGGATGCAGAGAGGCAGGTCCAGGGATGGCCACCCGCCAAAAGACAAGCAAGTCCTGCAGTGCCTGTGCAAGTGCAGAGAGGTCAGCAAATGCTCTGTGTCTGTCTCCCTGGCCCACGAAGGCCTCAAGGGCACTTTTAGAGCATTCAGAGGTTGGCATCTCTTCCTCCTACCAATGCCCCGACATGAGGGAAGAAGAGATGGGAGACTGGCCTGAGCCCCTAGCCGGCAGTTTGCTCCCTTCCCACACAGCCCACCTTCCTTGGTCTCAGAGCTAGCGGGGCGGCCAGGAGGGGGTGTCGCAATGGGCAATGGCATTTGGTAATCCCGTTGGCCCGTCCTGCACAAAGGATGGAGCCACCTGAGAGCGGAATGCAGCTTGCGCCCCGCTATAGCTGCGGCCCCTGACACCGCCCGGCCGCCAGCACGGCCGGCGTCCTGATTACCTGCTGGGGCTAATGAATCTGGCTTTGTGAGCCACTGTCACGCCGCGTTAGGCCCACAATGGCTCTCGATATTTTATATGAATTTCCCCCCTCGTCGGCGATTAGGCCATAGCAAGCCAGTCATAGCAACCGGGAGGTATGCGCAGCCCAGGGGCCTGGGGCGCGAGGGGAGCTCGCTATTCACACGCTTTAACACAGCACTCCCGAGGGCGTGTGAATCGCCAGCAGCATTTTCACTTTTCTCTTGTGCTTAATCTTGTCGTCGTCGTGGGGATATTGTTTTCTGAGCCGGGCGCGGCAGGGTGTCGCCGGGGTCTCTCCTGGCCCCTTTACACACACCCCCAACTGGGGAGAGTTAATGATATACGGGGGAGGCCGCAGAGACAGTCGGAGCTCCCCAACCACCGTGAACCGAAACACTTTCCGATGAGGGTCAGGGGTTGCAACCTGGATTCAGGGATGCCGGTTCCCTCAAGGGCCCCTTCTTCTCTCTGACCCCTCCTGAGCCCTGTGGCTTGTGCCGTCCTGGCTGTCCTGCCCCGGCCCCGTGCCTGCACGCCGGCCCTCCGCAGATCAAGCCGGGACACACAAGGAGGTGGACAGACCACCCCCTGGAGCCTGGCCAAGGGAAGGGGCTCTGCTGGGGAGGGGACAGGCCATGCTGTCCCCCCTCCTGATCCTCCCCAGCCCAACCCCCAAGGAGAATGGGGAAGAAGGCAGGCAGACATAGGTGCTTGTCCCAGGGCTGTCCAAGGGCACAGGCGGAGGGCTGCGAGGGGATATGAGCACTGTCTGGGGAGCCAGAGAAGGCAACAGGCACCCGGAACACACTTGCGGAGACCTTGATTGACACCCACAGACCCTGCCCCTAGGGTAACCAGCCAGGACTCTGACATGATGTGCTTTGAGGGGTCAGCTAGGGTCCCCAGCTCAGCTGCCCAATGGGTGAGGTCCAAGTGCAGACCCCACAGTGAGAGTCAGCCCACTTCTACCAGCAGCAAGGCTCCCTCTGCCAATGGGGATGCCCCACCTGGAATGCAGATGTGCAGGCCCTGTGTCCTCCAGGTCCTGAGACCCCCGAAGGGGGTTTTGGAGGCACATATGCTGGAATCAGAGGCAGGGTTGAGTGGTTCCCCCAGTCTCTTCTTTAGGGAAGCCACTGTAGCCCAGGCTTGGGGGTGCCTGGGAAAGCCACTGCCAAGAGCACTATACCGAGGGCACTAAACTAGTGGATGGACACAGGCTGAGGTCCGGTTTCTAGAGGTCATTGATGATGAAGCTGGGGACCATGCCCCACCTGTTCGTGCTGACGTGCTGGGACACCAGTGGGAGAGGCATCAAGGGTCCTGCTCCCCTCTTTATGGCCCCTTCCATTTCTGTAAGTTGCAAATGCCCCACCCAGCTGAGACCCAGGTCCCCCCAAAGTCATGTGCCACCCACAAACCCACTGGCCTGGACCTTGGACCAGCTGCACCCACTGTGCTTCCCTAGGGGCATGGCCCTGGCTCGGCTTCCTCCAGGAGTGTCTGCTAAGGCACTGAGGTCTGGGACCTGCCTTCCCTGCCTTTTGGCCTCCCCACCCCTTCACCTCACTGGGGGTCAAGAGTGGGTGTCGGGCAGCTCTCAGGGAAAGCAGGCGCTCCAGGTGTCCAGGGGCCTGCCTGGAGGGACAGATAAGCCGCAATCGTGTGCCAGCCTTCATGCACTCAAAATTCTTCAAATACTTTCTGGCTAATGCAGGTTCCATGGTTCTGCTGCTGTGGAAAGTGAGGGTGGAGGGGACTTCTTCCGAGCCCGGGCTCACCTCTGTCTCCCAACCCCACGTTCCTCGGTGGCAGCTTCTCAGGGGTCCACCAGCCCCCAGCCCCAGGCCAGGCAGATGGTGGTTTGTGTGTGTGTGTGAGCTGGAAGCAGGAGGCATGAGCACACGCTCTTTCCCTCTTATCCTCACCCCACACGCACACACTCGCACACCTCCACACGGGGCTGGGGCCCTCTGCTCAGCTGACAGTGTTAAGCTTTGTTCAACTAGGCCGCCTCAGCAGGGGTGGTCAAGCACCCCACGGACCTTGCCACAAAGCCTGAGTGACCTCTGACACGATTAGGGTCGCCCTGACCCTAATCCAATCAGATTGATTACTGTGAGTGTGGCCCGGTGGCCAGGCGGGGGCCTCCACAATGGCCTCCCAGAGCTGGCCTCTCTCTGGGGCACCTGGCAGGCTCCTTCCTCCTGGGCCATTCAGCTCTGCGCCACAATGAATCCGGCCATTTCTCAGCCCCGTGGCAAGCGATGGGGGAGAGAGGGCTTCCTCTTTCCCATTAGATGAAGTGGTGAGGGCGTATGGGAGCTGAGATGACTTTCATCCAGCTGAAAATGGAGGAGGGAGGGAGGGGCAGAGATCAGGTCAGGGGAGGGGGGAGCAGAGGGGGCAAAGGGCAGAGGAAGGAGCATGGACATGTGGGAGTGGACATGAAGGGGAGAACATGGGGGAGAGTGGACACGGGGGAGAGAGGACAAGAGGGGAGAGTGGACATTGGAAGGGTGGATATGGGGGCAAAGGGACTGGGACACCAAGGCCACACGAGGGTCCCAGAGGCCTGCTGGAGTCTTGGTTCCCCCTGAGAGGCTTTCAAGGAAGTGAGGGAGTGCAGAGGAAGAGGGGGAACTCCCTGGGCCCCCAGCCCAGAAGTTAGTGACTTGTCTGTTCCTTGGGGCAGGCCCTGGGCACCTGCAGCACCTGTTCTCACCTGGAGAGCCCCTACAGACACCACCACCCCCTCCACCACAGGCTGGCACATTCTTAGGAGTCCTGGCCCAGCCCCTTCTTTGTGCCTCAGTTTCTTTAACTTGTAACCATAGTGCTGGCTCATGAGATGGGTGCTAGGATTCAGTTTACTGCTGTGTGTAAAACACTTAACACACGGCTCCAAAAGCACTGTATACATGTTTTAAAGAAAGAGAGAAAACCCTTTAAGATCCAGCTCAGACGCCCCCCTCCCCAGGGAAACCTGCCCACGTGGGCACCCTCAGGCATATGTGCTCACCCTTCAGTCACTCACTCAGCACATCCTTATAAAGCACCCATTCTGTGCCAGAGCAAACCTTGGTACTGCCCTATGTGCCTGCTGTGTGAACCTGCTGCGCATGGCAGGAGGCCCCACACCAGACCTGAGATCACCCTGCAGGGCTCAGCTTTTGTCCCGGGAGAGTGATATTGAGGTTGGAGGCAGGAAACTAGGAGCTGCTCTGGAGGCCAGGAGCTGCCCCCCAGGTAGTTCCTGTGGGCTGAGAGCTAAAGATAAGAAGGATCTGGAGAGGATGAGGATTGCAAAAATGGGGCCCACAAAGACTGACCCCATCTCAGATTGTGGGGTCCAGTGAGGGGCAGGTGCAGGCAGCTCTGGACTGGCAGGGAAGGTCCATCTACAATGGCGATGTTGGAAAAGTCGCCTGGGAGAGAGCATGGCTGCTGTGGCACCCCGATGTGGGTAACACAGAAGGGAGTATGGGCAGGGGTCAAGAGGCAGGCCTCAGGGCCTCCACAGCTGTCCTGACTAGGGTGCTTGTGTGTTTGACCATAGCTGGAAGATTGCGGGTTTGGAGCTGAGCATGACAGGATCCTATGTCTGAACGTGCAGAAAAGGGACAAAGCCTGTGGGCCTGTGAGGGTGATGCTGTGCCCCAGGGGTTTCCAAGGCAGGTTCACATATTCCTAGGGGTGCATAGGTCGGCATGGGTGATTCCAAGGCAACCTCACTGGCATTGTTGCTTCTTCTCCCGCCTCCCCTTCTAGGACCACCCATCTCCCACTTGACCCATGAAGAGACTCCCAGTTTTCCTGGCACATGTTCAGCCCTGGTACCATCTATAAAGACTGGGACACCAAGCTCTGTGTAAATCAGGTGTTTCCAATTTCTTGTTTCAGAATGAAAGAGGACCCAATTGAATGATGAGCTGACAAATTTTTTAAACTTTTTGATAATATATCACTGTGAGAGTTTTGGCACAGGTAACTCAGAAAAAATTCAAAGAATCAAGAGACATTATATCAAAACTCTCCCTTTTATCTGTTTATTTTTCTGAAGGATGATCCTCATGCCTAGATCTTTAAATTTTAAGAACAGAATGGGCCCCAAAAGCTGTTCCTCTAAGATCAGGAAGAAATCAGGGGCACCTGCTCTGCTCACTGCTATTCATCATTTCCTGGAGGCTCCAGCCAGGGCAACTGAGCAAGAAAAAAATAAATAAATAAAGAGTGTCCAGACGGGAGAAAACTGTCTCTATTAGCAAATGACATGAAAATTCTAAGGAATGCATGAAACATCTATTAGAATTGATAAACCTTCAGCAAGGTTATAGAGTATGAGATCAATATTTGAAAATCAACCATGTTGCTATACACTAGCAATGAACAATGCAAAAATGAGATTAAGAAAACAGTTCCATTTATAATAGCATCAAAAAGAAAAAAATGCTTAGGAATAAATAGAAGATTTGTATGCTGAAAACTGCAAAATGTCATTGGAAGACGTTAAAGACCTAAATAAACGGAAAGACATTCCGTGTTTATGAATCAGAAGACTTCAAATTGTTAAGATGGCAATATTCCTCTAAGCGATCTGCAAATTCAATGCAATCTCTAAAAAACCAAGTTTTTTTTTTTTTTTTGCAGAAATTGATGAGCTGATCCTAAAATCCCTTTATAAGGAGCCCCAAGAAGCTGAAACAAGCTTGGAAAAGCAGAACATAGTTGGAGGACTCACACTGCCCTGTTTTCAAACTTACTACAGGGCCACAGAAGTCAAGACAGTGTGGCCTGGGCATAGGACAGACATGTGAACCAATGGGGTAGAAGAGAGCCCAGAAATAAATCCACATTTCCTTCTCTGGCTTCCAGGTGGGGCCTGACCCCACCTGACACAGCCTTCCTCCACCACCAGGATGGCAGCTGTGTCAGGTGTACAGGCTTCTGCCTTCTTCCCGAAATCCCTGACACTTCTTCTTACTTAGGAGTATGGGAACCCTAGACACCCGCATCAGGCTCTGGAGCCAGGAACCCAGATGGCACCATGATCCTGTCTGGGCCCTCCCGGGCATGGTGAAATTGATGGGCATACCTTCCTGACCATGGCACAGCATGGGACCCTGCACCACACACACACTACACACCACACACACATGTACATAAATGCACACACGTACTACACACAAATATGCGCATGCAAAAACGTGAACACATACGTGTTCAAACACACAAGTACACACTTGTACACATGTATACACACACACGCACACACAACCCACAGATGACCCCACACGCGCAGGCACCACACACACAATCATGCACATGCATGCACACACACACTTGCACACACTCACACACACATGCCCCCACACTCAATGTGTCACATCACCCTGTGGCCCTAACTTCTCCCACACATGTCGGTGGCCATCCCCGCAGGAGCTGATGTATAATTACCCCAGCCAGTAGCTCTGTGAAGTTGGCTGTGGCAATTATTCTCCCATTTTATAGATGGGGACGCTAGTGCTCCAGGAAGTGAGCTGACTTGCTTGTCAAGGTCACATGACATGACTCTCCTCTGCCCCTTCTTGCCCCTAGAGAATACAGACCAACCTTGAGGGGCATGACCATGACTGCCTGATGTCGGAGAGCCCCGACCCCTTGAACAAACACCACCGGGCCCCACCTGCCCTTAATGCAATGCTCAGTTGCACTCTCAGGACCTCTGCCCACAGTATGCCAGCAGTCTCAGGGCCTGGTGTGTCTTCCTCCCAGACATCTTTTGTTCTTCCTTCCTCTGCATTCTGGCTGCCAGGTCTGAGCAAGGCCATTTGTTCCTCCCATACGTACAGGCCAAGTGCTGGCAAGACAGACAGGGCAGCTGGGGTGGGCCTCACAGTACTCATGGGGTGGTTGATGGATGTGATGGTAAAGGACTGAGGACAACGGGCAGCAAGATGTGATACCGGGTGACAGGGATAGAGAGGGTCAGCATGGGGGATGCTACATGACACAGGAGACAAGGTGGCATTTAGAAGGAGACTGAGGGAAATGGGCAGGGAATCACACACAAGGCAGAGAAAAGAGCAATGGCAGAGGGATATGCAAAAACAAAGGTGGAGATAGAACTGTACTCAGTGTTTGGGAGGCAGCCAAGAGGCCAGTGGGGCTGGACAGGGGCACAGGGAGGATGAAGAGGAGGAGGGAAAAGAGGCAGCAGGGCCAGAGGATTCGAGAGAGCTGGGAGCCCTGGAGGGCCCAAGTGAAGGAGGGGTGTGGTTGACACAGCTCTTTTGGCCTCAGGGACATTGGGAATGGGACTGAACGGTTGTATAGGAGCCACTTTGATGATGCACGGTTTCAGGGTGGCTGGGCTTGGTGGTAAATGGTTGGATTCAGGAATGACTCTGAAGGTACTGTTGATGGGACTTGCAACGGAGAGGAATCATGGGTGACTCCAAGTAACAGAAGGATGGGGCTTCCCTTTACAAGATGGGAAAGCAGGTGTGTGGAAGAGGTGGTACATGGCCTTGGCCATCCTGTCACCAATGCCCCTTGGGACTACAGGGCCCCCAGCAGATCTTTGCTGATGTGACCCACCCTACCTTTGTCCTAGTAGCCTTCCTTTGGCATCCTCTCTTCTTATGTCTTCTGTGGCCTACTCTCGCTACTGACAGCATGTTCAGCTGTGGCCCCTGGGGACCCACCTTAGGCATCAAATCTCTGTTGGCCCATCCTAGATTGGATGGCAGTTCCATAGGTGGCCACACCAATGAATGTCCCGTCCTTAATGCTCATTTCCCAAGGTGACCTTAACATGCTATCAAGGGTGGAGTCTGTGTCCCCTACCCTAAAATCTGGGTGGGCCTTTGTAACTGCCTTGACCAACAGAATGTGGCACTGCCCAGCCTTTGAGGCTAGGTCTCAAAAGATGATACAAAGTGGCATCAGCAAAATGGCAGAGTGGGGGCCTTTTTCTTGTTGTTGTTGTTATCCCAGGATATTAAGGAAATCTCTGCCAAACCACTAGCTGACTCTAAGCTAAAGAAACAGACTTCAGAGAACCACACATGACATAGAATGCAGTAATTAAAAATAGTTTAGAAAAGGCACTAAACAAACAAGCAACAACAACCCATAGTAACAACAACAGACCCTGAAGAGGAAGAAGAATCTAATCTCCTGAGTTACCATATTATAATATTCAAAAACTCCACATTTCAACAAAAAATTACTAGGCATGAAAAGAAACAAGAAAGTATGGCCCACCCATAGGAAAAGGAAAATTAAATTAACAGAAACTATCTCTGAGGAAGCACAAATACTGAACATACTAGACAATGACTCTAAAGCAACTGTCCTAAATGTTCTCAGAGAGATAAAGGAAACCAGGAGAAAAGTTTCTCAACAAAGAGAGACTGTCAGTAAAGAGACAGAAATTATAAACAGAATCTAAATAAAATTTGTGGAGCTGAAAAGTACAATAACTGAAATGAAATGTTCACTTGAAGTTTTCAACAGAGTTGAGCAGGCAAAAGAAAGAATCAGTGAACTTGAAGAGAGTTTAACTGAAATTATACAGTCTGAGGAGAAGGAAGAAAAAACAATGAAGAAAAATGAACAGACCTGTGGGACACCATCAAATGTAGCAACAAACACATTGTGGGAGTCCCAGAAGAAGACAATAGAGAGAAAGGAGCAGAAAGAATCTATTTAAAGAAATAATGGCCAAAAGTTCCAAATTTGATTTTAAAAAAATCTCAAAGACTCAAGATACTCCCAAGAAGCTCGACAAACTTCAAGTTGGATAAACATAGACAGCTTCACACTGAGACATTTAAATCAAACTATCAAATGGTAGAGACAAAGAGAGAATCTTGAAAGCAGCAAGAGTTATTCATCATGTAAAAAGGATCCTCAATAAGACTAACAGCCAATTTCTCATCAGAGACTAATAAGGCCAGAAGGCAGTGGGATGATATATTTAAAGTGCTGAAAGAAAAACACTGTCAACCAAGAATTCTACATCTGGCAAAACTATCTTTCAAAAATGAAGGACTAACCTAGAGGAAATGGAGAAAGTCCTAGAAACACACAAACTACCAAAACTGACACAAGAAGAAATAGAAAATCTGAAAAGACCTATAACAAGTAAAGAGATTGAATTAGAAATGAAAAACCTCCCAGCAAAGAAGAATTTCACTAGTGAATTGTAACAAACGTTTAAAGAGGAGTCGGCACCAATCATTCTCAAACTCTTACCAAAAAAATGGAAAAGGAGGGGACACTTCCTACCTCATTCTATGAGGTCAGCATTATCCTGATACCAAAACCAGACAAAGGCACTACAAGAAAAGAAACTACGGGCTAATATTTCTTATGAATATTGATGCAAAAGTCCTCAGAAAAATACTTTCAAACTAAGTCCTCCAGCATATTAGAAGGATTATATACCATGACCAAGAGGGGTTTATCCCAAGAATGCAAGGGTGGTTCAATGGATGAAAATCAACCAATAATAATATGCCACATTAATAGAATGAAGGTGAAACCACGTGATCATCTTAATTGATTCAGAAAAAACATTTGATGTAATCTAACACCCTTTTCATGATACAAACACGCAACAGATTAGGAATAGAAGGGAATTTCCTCAACCTGATAAAGGGCAGTTATGAAAATCCCACAGCTAACATCATATACTCAATGGTGAGAGATTGAAAGCTTTCCCCCTAAGATCAGGAAGAAGACAAGGGTGCCCACTCTCACTGCTCCTATTCAACATAGTACTGAAAGTGCTAGCCAGAGCAATTAGGCAAGAAAAAGAAATAAAAGGATTCCAAATTGGAAAGGAAGAAGCAAAAATGTTTCTATTCACAGATGACATGATCTCATATATAGAAAATCCTAAAGAATCCACACAAAACTCTTAGAACTAATGAAACAATTAAGCAAATTTGCAGAATACAGGATCAAAGCACAAAAATAAATTGTACTTCTACACATAATCAGTGAACAATCTGAAAAGGCAATTAATAAAATAATATTTCATTTATAATAGCATCAAAAAGAATAAAAATGCTTAGGAATGCATTAACCAAAGATGTACAAGACCTGTTCACTAATAACTACAAAATACTGCTGAAAAATTAAGGAAGACCTAAATAAGTGGAAGACATCCCATGTTCATGGATTAGAGGACTTAATACTGTTAAGATGGCAATACTTCTCAAAGATTCAATGTAATCTCCATAAAAAAGTGAGAGAGTGGCGTGGACAAATATACACTACCAAATGTAAAACCGATAGCTAGTGGGAAGCAGCCGCATAGCACAAGGAGATCAGCTCAGTGTTTTGTGACCACCTAGAGGGGTGGGATAGGGAGGGTGGGAGGGAGGGAGATGCAAGAGGGAGGAGATATGGGGATATATGTATATGTATAGCTGATTCACTTTGTTGTAAAGCAGAAACTAACACACCATTGTAAAGCAATTATACTCCAATAGAGATGTTTAAAAACAAATTCCAACTGCCTTTTTTTCAGAAATGGAAAAACCATCCTAAAATTCATATGGAATTACAAGGGATCCCAAAAAAGCCAAAACAATCTTGTAAAACAAAAATTAAGTTGGAGGACTTATACTTCCCAACTCTAAAACATACTACAAAACTACAGAAAACATGATAGTGTGATATTGGCAGAATGACAGGCATATCGACAAATGGAATGCAATTGAAAGTCCAGAAATAAACCCAGACATCTATGGACAATTGATTTTTGACAAGAGTGCCAGGACCATTCAATGGGGGAAAGACTAGTCTTTGGAACAGATGGTGCTGAGATAACTGGTTTCCCACGTGCAAAAGAATGAAGCTGGACCCTTACCTCTCACCATATACAAAAAATAACTAAAAACAGATCAAAGACCTAAATGTAAGAAGTAAAACTGTAAAACTCTTAGAAGAAAACACAGGTGTAAATCTTAGCAACCTTAGATTAGGCAATGCTTTCTTTGATATGACATCTAAATAGGTAAATTGAATCTCACCAAAATTATAACTTCTGTGCATCAAAGGACACTGTCACAAAACTGAAAAGACAATCTATACAAGGGAGAAAATATTTGCAAATTGTATTTCTGATAAGTATCTAGTGTCTAGAATATATAAAGAACTCTGACAACTCGACAACAAAAAGACAAACAACCCAATTAAAAACTGGGCAAAGGACTTGCATAGACATTTCTCCAAAGAAGACATTCAGATGTCCAACAAGCCCATGAAAAGATGCTCAACATCATTAGCCATCAGGGATGTGCAAGTAAAAATTACAATGAGACATCACTTCGCTTCCACTGGGAGGGCTAAAGGAAAAAACAGACAAAGAATAACAAACATTGGCAAAAATGTGGAGAAACTGGAACCCTCATGTACTGCTGGTGGGGATATAAAATGGTGCAGCTGCTGTGGAAAACAGTTTGGTAATTCCTCAAAACACAGAATTACTATATGACTGAGCAATTCCACTTCTAGGAGTATACCCAGAAGAATCGGAAACAGGTATTCAGATACTTGTAAAAAGTGCTCATATCAACATTATTCACAATAGCCAAAAATGTTGGAAACAACGCAAGTGTCCATCAACAGATGAATGGGTAAACAGAAGGTGATCCATCCATACAATAGAATATAATTCAGCCATAAAAAGGAATAAAGTGCTGAAACATGCTACAGGTGGATAAATCTTGAAAACATTTTGCTCAGTGAAAGTAGCCTTTCTCCCTCTTTCTCTCTCTTTTTCTCTCTCCCTCCTTCTCCTCCCACTTGCTGGAGGGCCTGTCCACTATATTTAAGGGAACCCAGGTCACATGAAGAGGCTACTTGTGGGTGTTCCTGCTGACCGCAGCATTGGCCACCAGATATGTAAGAGAAATGAGGACCAGCAGAGGTGCAGAGACCAGCCCTGCCTACTGCATCTGTCTACATCTGCAGATGTTGGGACATATAACACATGATTAATATTGTTTAAACTACTAGGTTTTGTGAAAGTTTGCTCTTCACCGTAAGTTAACCAATACCCAGCACTCCCAATCATCCTCTCCTTCCCAAAATAAACCCCTGGCTCCATGACCCTGAATAACTTCTGCTGTGTGCCTCTGTGATCTCCAACCCTCTCCCTTTCTGTGTTTTTTGTTTGTTTTTATATTTTCTCTCTAAGACCTGCCTGAAGTCCTGGCTCCTGCAGGAAACCTGCAATGGTTAATCTTGTCCCCGCGGAACTACGTAATCGCTTTTGGGAAAGGGGAAGCAGGAGGAATCTCTGCGTGATCTTACATCCTTCCCAGTGTCAGGAGCACCCTCCAGAGTGGGTGAGCATTGGAAAGGACCCACATGGGAGATGCTTATGGTAACGAGGTCTGTGCAGCACTGCCCCCTCTGCTGGAAGTGCCGTTCCCACACTTGAGCATAGGTGAGACACGAAGGCAGAGGGGAATGTAGTGGCTTGTGCCCACCCTCACTGAGGGGGAAGCTGGCTTGGACCCTGCTGCACGCACATCCCTGGGCTGCCACCTCTGCCTGAAAAGCCATGACGGGTGCCACGTGTACCTTTGTCCAGCACAGGGCCAAAGATGGCCAGGCTGTTGTTGACAGTGGTGCAATTCCACCGGCGGCCACGGAACTGGTGTTGGCACTCCTGGATGCTGATCTTGATGCCCTCTGCCACACTGGGCATGATCTCCACGTAGTTCCGGCAGAAACGCAGCTGCTTGGGGACCAGGCCTGGGATGCTGGCGCAGAGGATGGGCTGCGTCCCCAGAGATGAGTACTGGGGCCCGACAGCCAGGGACCTGGGGGAGGAGGACAAGGGGGCCTGGTTAGTAAGAGGGGTGCACTGCTGGCCCATGAAACAGGAGCAGGAGCCAGGCTTGCCTTAGTGTGAACTTTCTTTGGAGGATGAACACAGGCCCTTGCCTTCCAAACGCTTGTGCATTCCAGGGCAAGGTGTGCTTCTACCGTGCAGGAAGCCTGTCCCTAACCTGTACCTGAGGCTTAGCACAAAACATCAAGATGTGCACGTGGATTGACAGAAAGTAAATCAAGGAAGTGGTGGAGGCCTGCCTGCTTCTCTGCGCAGCTGCAGGCGTCCCCCGTTCTGTTGGGGTGGAGACAGTAGCACCCTGAAACTGTTCAGGAGCGCAGAGGACGGAACTCGAGGATACAGTGTGTTGCTGGGTCAGCACAGAGAGGAGCGGCTGGGTCTGTGGTAGGAGGGAGGAGGGCCACTTCTGGAGCAGCGGCGAGATGGGGTACAGCAGTGGCTAAATCACATGCGTGAAAATCACCGCTGAACTCATACCGACCGTGCCAGCCGGCTTTTGGCTATTTACCCAACAGATATAACAGCATATGTCCACAATAAGATGTGCTCAAGAATATTCACAGGGCTGTGATCATCAGAGAAAAACTTGGAAACCACCCAAGTATGCATCCATAGAAGTGTGGATGAACAGACAGTGTTTACTCTTGCAGTGGAGTTCTCCTTGGAAACAGAGAGGAGTGGACAACTGATGCAAAGGGCAGGGATGTCCCTGGCAGGGTGCTGAAGAGAGGCCTGACCCAGTGTGGGTGACCACGAGTCCTCTGATGGGGACCAAGGCCAGGCAACACTGTGGATGGGGACAGAAATCAGGGTAGTTTCCTCATTCATAGGGAGGACTGGCCTGACCTGAAGACAGCATGAGAGAATGTTTCTCAGTCTGTGCTTTGCAAAATTGTTCCCACTCACCACACATGCCTATGTAATTTAAAGTAAGCAAAATGACAATAAATGAGAGAAAAATTTGGTTTCTCCGTCACACCAGCTACACATGGCCTGTGGCTACCACATTGGATGGTTAGATATTTCAGTCACTGTGGAAAGTTCTACTGGACCATACTGGTCTAGGGTGAAGGAAGCGCTCTGTGTTTGATGGAGGTGTTGGTTACACATGTGTTTATGTGCCAAAACTAACTGAAATGGGGTCATTTTACTATATGTGATTACACCTTGATTTAAGAGGAAGAACCACCAGGTCCTTTTTGGAGCAGAGGGGAAAGACCTTCTCCAATCCCATGGTGACATGTTGTTATATCTGCCCATCCCAATGGATGACCCACAGTCCTGTCACCTGTGGATGCATCTGTCTCTGTAGTGGGTTGATGGGCTCTTGCTGGCAGAGCTCTGCTTGATTCCTCTGCGTCTCAGTGCTTCCTTCACCCCTGGGTGGGTGTTCCATGTGAATGACTGTGCGGCCACTGCTACTCTTCAGGGCCGGCTGTGGAAGCCTGCCCCCCCATCAACCGCTGATATCACAAAGGCTCTTCAGCTCTTGGAAGGGGCTATGAAGACCCTTAGGGTGGTAGGAGAAGACCAAAGCATGGGAGGCCCCACGGATCTAGGAGGGTAACTGGGAGTGGGGTAGTTCCAGGGAAACAGCATTCTGTGCCTTCTTACCTAGTCCCCAGAGATCTGTGGACTCTCTTAGCACAGAGAGGTACAGATGCTACCCACGCTCACCCAGGCCTTTGGCCTCTGCGCTCTCTCCTCCTCAGGGAGCCGGGTCTCCTCCTCCCTGTGGGGTGTCGGGTGTGGTGTGTCCCAGGCCCAGAGTGGCCCCTCTGCCTGACAGGGTGCTTCCTGCTTATCTGGTAGCTTTCTCTGGTGGGATCCAGGTGGAAATGTCTGTTTCCCCTTCCTTTGTTTGGTGGGGAAACCAAGGCAATGGCAGCTTTATAAACGTTTCAGCTGCCCCCCCCCCAGGAGGTTCCTCTTGTTTGGCACCTCCTCTCCCCTGGGAGGGCTAAGCGCCCCTGAGAAGGTGGGACAAAGGTTTCTGTGTCCCTCAGCAAGCCACACACCTGCATTAAGATGCTGACTTTCAGGAAGTCCTACTCTGAGTCTAACCCAGTTCCATTCAGCTGTGGTGAGAATGGTAGGAAACAGGATCACTGTCTCTCAGAGAAACAAACCCACTCTCTGGAAATACACATCATATCCTAACATGTTTCCCTCTTCGCCTTCAAAATCTTCAGAGGCTGCCTTACCTTAAGGCACAAAACCCATGCCCTTCAGTACCTGGAGATGCCTCATTGGATGACCCAGAGAGAACATTTCCTCACTGCACAGTCCTGTGAGAATCTGGATCTGTCCAGCTACTCCTCTCACACCCTGTGAGCTCCCTGCTCCTGTCACACCAGCCTCCCCGCACACTTCCTGTCTCCACCCATCTCTCAGCTGACGTGGGGCTTCGTCCCATGCATCTCCGTGGCCACACGGAGTCCCTGGTATCCCCCACAGTCCCCCTGCCCTTCTGTGTGAGGGCCACCCTCTACGCCTCGCCTCGGCAGCATTTATGTAGTTCTGTATTCAGTTAGCTGGTTGGGAGAGGGCAACTTCTCCTTGAAGTCCTGAACACAGGGTTTCCATGTATGGTATCCTCTCATCCCGTACCCTCCTGCCCACCATTTCTGGGCAACCATGCAGCCCTCGTCCTCTGCTTGCTCTCCCTTCCTGATCAAGTGCATCTCTCAAGAATTAAAACCTGTCTTTCCCCCGGGACTGTCCATGACACCTTGCAGTCAGGTGTTCAAGTGAAGCTGAGCCTTCTTTTAATGAGTGGCCAGCCCTAGAGTGTCCGTTCCTGGGGAAGGCCTGAAGCCTCCAGACCAGACTCCTGGCCTCCTGGGTCCCTCCCACATCCATGCTCCAATATCTGATCCCCCTCCCTGGGCACACTCCCCATCTTGTCCATCCTCATGACTTGATGAGCCAAAGACCAGCCATGACCTCGTGCCAGATATCACGGACGTCCCCACGCCACTGCCTGAGTCAGTATTCCCAAGTGGCATTCGACTGTGGGGCTGGCTCATTCCCTTGCTTGTTCCTTTACTACCTGCAGAGCCTACTGGGTGCTGGGTGCCCGGCCAGGCCTGACCCTCCCCAGCTCTCTCTCACACCCACCCCACAGTCTGTCAGAAAGTCCAGCCCTCTGCTTTCACCCAGCTGTGAGGTCTTTCCTCTCTAGGAAGTATTTTGTGATCTGAGCCTCGCTCTCCTGCACCCTGTCCTGCACAGATGGCTCTGAGTGGAGACCACAGGGGGCTGCTCTGCTGCTTCTCTGGGACCCCTGGGCTGCCCTAGGTGCTTAGCTTCCTGATGGACAGGCTGAATGCACGGATGGGAGGGTGGGAGGGAAGCTGGCCCTTGGACTGAGAGGTGGTATGCAGGCCAAGGTCAGCAGTCTGCTCTTGGAGGCACCCAGTGGGCAGGGTAAGGATTTCAGGGTGGAGAAGATGGGCCAGCTCTGCCCACTCCAGGCTGAGGTCGGATGTCCAGGACGGGTTGGTGGTGGGCAGCGGGGGAGGTAGGCCGTGTCTAACTTGCGTGCCCGCTGCCACTCTCAGCCCATGCTTTTGTGGAGAACCTCCCACCTGTAAATCAGAGGGCAAAACTCCCTGGGCCCCAGTCCTCCTCCAGAACATCATCACCTCCACTTCCTACCCAACTTACTCCAGCCAGTTTCTACACCCTTCCACCCGCTGAGACATCCCATCCCAGCCCCAGTGACCACTCTGCCTATGTCGGCACATGTGGCTGGCCTCCGACTGCCCTTGGCTGAGGTCGGCTATCTGTTTCCACCATGTGGTACCCCTCACGGTGACCCTGAATTTCCCCGCCTCCCACCTTTGCCCAGCATTATCCCCCCACTGCACTCGGCATGAACAGGATGTAACGTGGAACTGGCAGCACAAGAGTTTGGGATGACATCTTCTGTAAAGAGTGGAGAGGCTCATGCGGAAGGGTCACGGGAACTGAGTAGCCTTGTGAAGACAGCAGGTGGAACACAGGGCAGGAGCTGGATTGGGGGAGAATCAGGACTCTGGCTCAGGATCCCTCAGCAGCTTCTATGGCACCTCCCATAGTTCAAAGTCCATCTCTGGCTAGCCTGGTTGGTCACTCACCAGGCTCCTTCTGTCTCAGGCCAAGAAAGGGCTGCCGTGGCCAGTCCTGGAGGCCTCGATGGAGTGCCAGGCCAGAGATGTGGCTGTGGGGGCCAGGCTAGTGGTTTTCAATCTTCTCCAGTTCCCTGGAGCACACAGGAGCCCCAGCAGAGGTGCCTCAGAGGCTGGCAGGTGAGGTGGGGCTGGAACCAACTGTCCCAGTTTGCCTGGGACTAGGGGTTTCCATTTGGAAGCAGGGATGAGCTGTCACTCCAGGCGAGGCTGCCCTGACAGGCTGTGGCTCTTGCACTCCGTGAGCCAGGGTACTCCACATCTATCTGTGCCGCATTTTGATGCTCCACATGGGATGTGATTTGTAAACAAATGTTGAACTCTAGTTAATGATGAGCCAGCCAAAGTGTTCAGGGAAAGAGTGGATTGAGGGCACATAAAACATGAGATGAACAGGTGGGTGAACAGAGGGATGCTTAGGTATGGAATACACTGGGTCAGGTAAAATGTGAGTTGTGGGTACATAGATGTTCTCCGTCGACGTCCTGCGTCTTTTCTGGATGTTTGAACATTTCCTGATGGAACATTGGGGTAAGGTTTGACCTTCATGGCTCCGGTCATGGAGCCTTTCTGAAGGGCCTGGCTCCTGAGGTTCATGGGGGTTCTCTCCTTCTTCTCTTCTGTTGCTGGCAGCCTGGCTCGAACTGGAGAAGGGACGAAGAGGGTCCGTCAGAAGGCAAATCCACTCAGTTGATTTCTTTTTACTGGCAGAATGTACTCGGAGACTCAGAGCAAGTGGAAAAAGAAGGGGTCACTCAATTCAGACAGAAAGAGAAAGAAGACTCAGTCTCTCTTGGTCCTCACCATTCCCAAGGTGCCGGTCCCTCTGCCAGACGCCAGAGGCCAGGACCCATTCTGAGTGGGGGTTGAGTTGCGCATCCCCAGAACCCCATCACCACCCACAGAAAGCATAGAGCCTGCCCCCACCTCGGCCCCTCCCCACCTCCCTTCACGCCGCCGCGCCGCAGCTCCAGGGAAAGCAGAGTGGGACTTTCAAGTTCACAGCTTCTCCCCAGGCTCATTCCGAGGTTGGGGTGCTGAGTCGGCTCCCCTACCCCTGTCTCCTCCCAGACCTCCTCCCAGCCAGGCCCCGTATGACCACCTCCGAGAGCACGGCCAGAGTACTGGCAGCCAGCTCCCAGCCCAGATGCCACTCCAGCTGTTCTGGCCTCCACCAAGCCTGACTGGATCCCTCTCCCACCCGCTCTGGACCTGGCGGCCCCTTTAGTTCCTTGAATTATTTCCAGAAAGTTTCCTCTGTTCCAGAGCTGGGCAACCAAGAGGATCTGGGTGATGCAGACCCTGCCCAAGGAGGGCAGAGAGTTGGTGGGGGGGGGGGTGGTCCTGTCAGACACAGGAGGGTCCAGTGTGTGGGAGAAAGTGGGCAGGGAAGGGTCAAGGGGGCCCAACTCAGGTCACTGAATCTTGCTGGGCCTTGAAGGATAAACTGGTTCATAAGAAGTTCATATTAAAGATCCAAACTGTGTTCACTGACCTTATTGTGGTAATAATTTGGAAATTTATACATCACTATTCCATGTAAATACATCAAATAATTATGTTGTACACCTTAACCTTATACAATGTTATATGTCAATTATATCTCCATAAAGCTAGAAAAAAATTCCAAACTGGACATATGTTATCTCCTTACCACCCCCAGGATTCCAATTTCTAATCTGAGAAGAAGGTAGTTGCCCGCAGTCAATTAATACCTGGAAAACCAAGATCTGTAACTCCTTCCTCCCATGCCCTTCCAGGAGGAAGTGGAGGGTGCACTGGCCTGGGGCTGGGGGCTGGACAGGATGTTGGGGAGCATCCAGGACTCTGGGCCCCAGACCCCAGGGATAACCACGTACTGTCCTGTCTAAGGGTCTTGCCAGGGACCAGAGACAGCCTAGTGGGAGAGGAATGCTGTAAACTGGAAAGTGCTGCAACTACAGAGCACCACCATCTTGGTGTTCTACGCCTCCCCAAGTTCTCAGAGCGCATAAAATGCAACGACACCAAATGCGACCTGGGCTTCCAAGTCAGATCCTAGAACAGAGAAAGGGCATCCATGGAGAGACTGGTGAAGTCAGCCTGTGTTTGTCTGTGCACTAGCGTGGTCTCCATCCTGATAATTGTGTAAGATGTGACCACTAGGGGAAGTGGGTTTGGCCGGCACAAACTCTCTGCACTACAGTCAAGTCATCATCCCAGACCAAGTGGAGAAGAAAGAAACAGTTACAAGAAAACAAGCAGACTGACACAGGGTTACAACAGGGAACAACTTGTGATTCAGGGCTGTGTGTTTCTTTACTGAGCCTACATGACGGGCTGAGAGCTCAATGGCATTTTGTAATCTCTGAACAAACTGTCATCTGAGACGAAAGTATCTGTTTTCTTCTGGTGACAGCATCTCAGAAGCCACAAATGCTGCTGCAGTTTGTCACCTCCATTCATAATTGAAGGTGAGTTCAACTGCTGTTAGTGGTGGGTACAAATAAAGATGTCATTTTCTTGTCCCAGGGGCCTGGCATCCAGAGGGGGACATCTAAGGAGCATTTGGGAGGGGACGTGGTTTGGGCGGATGGGACAGAGGGCGGCTATGCACCCCTGGAAGGAGGTGGCTGCTCTCCTGTTCTCCCACCCACCAAGCCCAGATTCTGATATGGCATCAAGAGTGCCCACCTTCCTGTCCAGAACTCTTAACGTAGACAGATCACACTTGCTATATCTGCAGGACCTGCAGTGGACAGCAGACATAAATCAGGGCCACCAAGCTGAGTTAATCTATCTACATGCATGCTTTCAAAGCAGAGCCTCCAGCTGGTAGCAGAAGTTGGAGACATCAGCAGCGTCTGAAGCTGGTGCTGGCTCTGAGATGAAGGGGCTGTGTTCTAGGACCAGAAAGTGGCCTCGAGGAGCTGAGAACCACCCTTGGCAGGTAGCCGCAAGTACATGGGGACTGCAAGGACCAGAATTTAACAGCTGGGTGAGGTTGGGAGCACATTCTTCCCCAGACTGGTCAACACTTTGATTTTGGCCGCTAGAGACCCTGAACAGGGAACCCAGACAAGCTGCGCAGACTTCCGACCTGCAGAGCCGTGAACTCTGTGAATGCACAGGTAATATTTGAAGCCGTAACTCTGGTCATTTGTCATGCAGTGAAGACTGAATATTCCCCATCTCCCTCCTCTACTCATGCTGGCTCTTTTCTCTCATCCTCCAAGCTGCTCAGGCCAGAAGGAACTGAACCTCGCAAGGAGGTGGCCCCTCCCTGTGTAGCCCAAGGGTCTGCCACCTTCAAGGGCTGGTTACCACAGCCTTCAGACAGCTCTTCCCTCCCTCCCCCTCCTCTGCTTGTGTCCCCAGCACCACCCCTCCTCAGGGACCAGTGCCTCTCTCTTGGAGGCTGGTTACTTCCCCCTTCAAAGCCCCTGGCATCACTTCTGCCACCACCTGCCATTAGCCACTGCCTAGCTACTTAACTGGCCTACCTGCTCCATCACCATCACCTGTGTGGTCCTGGCTCTGGCCCTGCCCACTGTATGACTCTCTCCAACCTACACAACCTGGTAGGTGGAACCCCGGGGAATCTCTTGGACCAAGAATCTGGGGCTAGAGGAAGACACCTGACCAACGTCAACGAGTTAACATGGCAGGATGGGGTTTTGGCCGGTTGGCTTCCCCAGGCCCCCCCTTTCTAATATGCTATTATGCTCTTAAAATGTATTAAATACCAGTACATACAAGATAACATTTATGAACAATTATCTTGGTCAGTGTGGGCCACCACAGCAAAGTGTACAGATAGGATGGCTGAAACAACACACATTCATTTCTCACGGCCCTGGAGGCTGGAAGTCTGAGATGAGGGTGCAGGCATGGTGGGGTTCTGGCGAAGGGTTCCTGGTTCACAGATGGCCCCCTTCTCGCTGTGTCCTCATATAGCAGAGAACTCTAGTGTCTTTTCCTCTTCTTTTAAGGACACTATTTCCATCATGGGGGCTCCACCTTCATGACTTCATCTAACCCTAATCCCCTCCCGAAGGCCCCACCTCCTAACACCATCACATTGGGTGTCAGGGATTCAACATATAAATCTGGGGGAACATGAACATGACAGAGAGTAAGATAAACATCATATTAATAAACAAATCCCACACAGACAACACTAAACCCAAAGACACAGAACACTATTGGTCTCCCTGATTCAATATGACCCTGTTTCCAACACAGAACAATCACTGAAGGGCGATGTGTGTGGTGGCTCCAGTCTGTCCCCTGGCTGGTCAACTTTGCCTGTTACTTTGGACCCTTTGCACCTTGGTTTCCCCAGCTATCATGCCAGGTAGCTGGGTGACAGGTGGGTCCTCTTAAGGTGGCCCCTGGGCAGGCAACAGGTGCACCACAGAACCTGTCAGCAATGCAAGTCCCAAGGCGGTGCCCTCCCAGACCTGCTGAATCAGAAACCCGGGGCTAGTGCCCTGTTTTGTTTTTTTGCAGTACGCGGGCCTCTCACTGCTGTGGCCTCTCCCGCTGCGGAGCACAGGCTCTGGACGCGCAGGCTCAGCGGCCACAGCTCACGGGCCCAGCCACTCCGCGGCACGTGGGATCCTCCCGGACTGGGGCACGAACCTGCGTCCCCTGCATCGGCAGGCGGACTCTCAACCGCTGCGCCACCAGGGAAGCCCTAGTGCCCTGTTTTGACAGGCCCTTCAGTGGGTTCTGATGCTTGCTGGTGTTTGAAAACCACCAATTCTGGGATCACTGAAGGTAAGCCCAGCTTTGAGTCCTGGGACTTTGAGTCCAAGGAGCCTCCCAAGGCTTCAAGTCCAAACCCTTTGGTCTGGCAGTCAAGGTTTTCCTTTGGTTTCTGCTTCTGAATCCCAAGGCTTCCAGAAACTTCCAGTGCTGCTCTTTGAGAACACGAGATCTGTTATAGAGGCAGGGGAGAGCGCACTCAGCCAGGCTCAGGACGTGAGCCCCCCCCCTCCACAGCCCCATCTGTCTGCATGGGGCTGGCCACTTGCTTCCCTCCAGTCCAGTGTCCCAGAGCCAGCAATAAGCAGGGGCCGGACCCCACATCTCTCTTCCAGAGGTGGTGAAGATCCTAAAAAGAGCAAACTGGTGACAGACGAAGGAAGCAGCAATAGTGAACATTCCAGAAGTGTTGTGGTGGGAAGGGGGATGTTGAGGCAGGGAATGGACTGCCCGTTTCCAAACCCTGAGGAGGCAAAGTCATGGTCTTCTGTCCAGTGCTGCTAAGAGGGGTTCTCTGGAGGGGTAACAAGCGTGGACCAGGCCTCATTAACCTCCCAGGAACCCACTCTGAGCTCTCACCTGCGTGTCTGGGGCTTCAGGTTAATTTTCCAATCTCCCCCTCAGCCTCTCACATGCTTGACAGGTGTGCAAACTGGGGACCAGATGGAGATGGAAGGGGCCTGACTTAGGGCCACTCACAGGAGGGATGGTGGTGTTCAGGTGAGCGCTGGGGGTGAGAACCCCATAATCAGTCACCCCTCCTTTACCCTCGGACCCATGTATTGGGTCACCGTGAGGTCCTGACCTTGCCTTGGGATCACCATGCATCTCCCCCTCCTCACGGCCATCGCCAATGCAGGATGTTCTACCAACAATGACCTCAGGGGTCGCTGGCCCTGCCTTAATGGGCAAAAGCTGTGTCCTGTGGCCTCAGGGAAAGCCAGGCAGGAGGGCGGTGTGCTGCCCTTCCCTTGGGGCGGTGGGCCTGGGGGCCTGGGAACCACAGGGGCATGAAGGCCCTGCCCAGCCTGCGGGCAGAGGCCAAGAGGCCAGCCTGCCCTCACTGCACCCATTTCCTTCACCCTGCACTTGGCCACCACAGTTCACCCTATGAGGAATTTGTTCCATTTCCCTTGTTGCTGCCAACCCTGAAGTGCAGGCTGGCAACCAGGAAACACTCACACCCTCATCTTCAGCCGCCCCCTGGCTGGGAGCTAGAATTTTAAATGCTCAACTGGATGTCACATCAGATGTCCCGAAGGCCCCTAAAAACCAGATCATCCCAAACTGAATGCACCCTTCCCTGCGCAGATATGGGAGGACCCCCCCCCCCACCTCCTCTGAGCCCCGAGCCTTTACCCCAAATTCCAGCTCTGGAGAGATCCTCCTTGCAGGGCCATCCATACAGCAGAAAGGGCCAACGGTCAGGCAAGCAGATTACAGCACGCTCACACCACAGGCCTGAGTAACTGCTAGCACCATCGCTGAGATGGCCCCACAAATGCAAAATGTTTAATGGGAGATGGTACACCCTAGAAAACAGACCACGATCTTCTCTGCATACTGTTATTACGATCAGGAAAAATGTGTGAATGAAATAAGAACCTAAAGTGAGGGAAATGCCTGTATTAAGTTGGTAAGTTGATGAACTTTTTTTTTCCAGGTTTTTGTGAATGCTATCGTTGGTTAATTTTTTAGTAATAATTTTTTTCTCGGTGGGGGTACTATTTTCAACCCAAAGCAACCACGTGTGCAGTTTGCAAAGTGGCTCCTAGACTCCGGTTCCAGCCTGTGGCTGGGGCCACGTGAGCCACGGCTGCCTCCTGAAAGTACTAATGGTTTTTCTCCCTCCTCCCTGGTTCGCTCCTGTTGAGGACTGCGCTGTTGCACTGTTGGAAGGCCAGGCGCCTTGCCAGGCAGTCTTACTCAAGATAGAGCAAAGGCGCTGGCTGTGACATGCAGGGGAAGGAGGCCACTCAGGACCCAGCCTGGGCCAGCTTTGCCCCAACCTGAGCTGACGGCCTTCACTCAAGCGGATTTTACCGTAAATGTGCTGCGAAACCAGAGGACAGAAGGCTCTTCTTGTGGACAGAGGCTGGGGGCAAAGGCAGGACCTGGAGCAGGCGCCCTCTCTGCCCGCCCCTGCCTGGCTCCTCTGGGGGTGGATCCTCAACCGGAGAGGCTAAGTGCCTGTGCACCGTTACCTGGCAGATCTTAACGGAGTCATAGGCTCTTAGTTATCTTGAGTCCTGGTTTGATTTCTTTTTGCAAGACCAGCAAACACAGGGTACCTGTGCACTGTGGGCACAGCTCTGCCCTTGCCTGTGGCTGTGCGCATTTTGGAGGGAGAGCTGGGACTTCACAGCAATTCTCAAAGAGAGAGGGGTTCTGGGGAGAGGACAGCTTGGCTGGGCCTGGAGGGCAGGATGTGGTCACCAGCTGTATTATTCACTGAATTAACTGTTTTTGCCCTTCCTTCCTGGGCCTCAGTTTCTCCGTCTGTCTAAGGAGGTGCTGGACCACATTCTATCAGAGGCTCCTGGAGGGGAAGTGAGCAATGGGCATGGCAGTTTCATTCACACCTTGGCGGGGCTGGGGCACATTCTGTCCACACGTCATCCGGGGCCACCTCTCCAGGAAGTGCTCTGTGCTCCCAGCCCTGCTAGCTGCCCTCTCTGGACCCTGCTGAAGCTTGCCACTCCTCATGCACAACCTCCCATGTCTGAGCCATGAGGGGCCGCTCCCAGAGAGCAAGGCCACATCTTCTCTTGTCCTTCGAAGGCACAGATCTCTGCTCAGTCCTCATCTGGGGGCCCCTGTTCTGCACTCTGCCTGCAGGGCCTCTGCTGAGGAGGACCCTGGCTGGTCTCATGGGTCTTCCCCTTGGTGACACATGAGGATTCTAGAGTGCCTGTCCTGTCCCAAATTGCTGTTTTCTAAGGTCAGGGCCTCTCCACAGCTGGACCAGGTTGCTGTCCTGAGACCAGAGGCCTTGAGTGTGGGGCTGGTTGCCCTGTGGGTTGATGGCTACCCAGCTTGATGGGTAGGCTCTGTCCTTTCTGGATGGAGCTGTCCAGGAGGCTTACAGGACCCAGACTCCCCCAGGGGTGCTCACCTGCCCCAGAGCCCTCCAGCTTCTGCCTTCTCTTTCTACCCACTGTGGCGTCTCCGAGAAAAGCCCACATGCCTCCATGCTCTCTCTCTCTCCTGCCTGGAAGACCCCTCCCCAGGAGCTGGAACACCTTTGGCGATAGGAGGGCCCATGGGGAGGGGTCCCAGGATCTGGGTCCCTGGTGTTGGGGGCCATCTCTTCCCAGCCCCTGGGCTGCATGGCCCTGCCTGCAGCCCTCCCAGCACCCCCTCCTGCCCCAACGGGCCGAGCCGGGATTACTGACACATACTTTGCGCAAGTCCCAGCAGGCGGGCAGAGGCTCCCGTGCCCGCGGCCATGCATTTGCCCGCTTCCCTGGGCGGCAGCGGCACGTTTTGTCGGGGATGGAATGTGGAAGCACCAAAGTGTGAGACACCTCCAGGGTGTCACCTGGAGAGGCTGGGAGGGAGACCGAGGCAGAGCTGCTCTGGTGCATGGTGGGGACCCAGCCCCAGAGCCGGGGCTCAGTCAGGGGGATTGTAAAAACAGTCAGCTGTGTCCTCATGTCCCCAAGCACAGGCCACCTGATAATTTCTTTTTTTCACAGGAAAGATTCCATCCATTCATTCCTTCATTCATTTGTTCAACCAAATCTTATCTAGGAGCTACAAGGGGTGAAGGGTCAAGAGGGGAGGAAGGAGAACAAATACCCCATGGGCTTTCACAGCCTGGTGATATAGGTGCCGTCCTTGTGACAATTCTACAAAGGGAAGGACAGGTTCCCCTGGGATCAGGCAGCCTGGCCGGAGTCAGAGCCTTATTCTCCGTCTCTTCATGTCACCCCACAGTGTCCAGCCCAGCCAGGTGAGGAGTGAGGAGGCGGGTATCGTCAGGTCCAGGACCAGCTGAGCGAGGCTAGGGGCAAGTGTGATGTGATGTAGGTGCACGAGGTGGGGAGGGCATGCTGCTGGGGGGTTGCGGGTAAAGGCATGCCAGGATGGGTTCATCGATTGCTGTGTAACTGTGAACCAAACTACCCCAGCTGTGCCTGGTAGAGTCTAGGGGACTTAACCAGGAAGACTGTTAGCTGCAGTGCTGACTACAGTGGGGGTGGGGGGAGGATGTGGGCCTTGTAAACCTCGGATTCTCAGCCGCTGACGTGTCCATGGGAACCCTCCACCCAAAGCAGGCTGCTCCTTCCTCAGCCTCTGTTTCTACCTCTCCAGGGACGGGCAGCTCACCACCACCACTCTCAGACCCAGGAAGCCTTTCCTATACTGAGCCAAAATCTGCCTCTTGGTCACCTGTAGCCTCTGCTCCCAGCCTTTGCTGGAGCCACACAGAAGTCCAGTCCTCCTTCCCCGAGAGCCTCTCACACACTGAACAGCAGTGGGGGTCTTCCCCTGACACTTCTCAACAATGGGTGGCTCAAGTCCTTCAACTACACTTAAAAGGGGCAAATACAAACTCTGGCATTTGGTTCCACAGCGCAAATGGCAAGTGCTGGGTGGCAAAGCCTTGAGGGGACGTGGTCCATATGGATGATCCCAGACTTGGGCATAGCAGGGGTTGCCTACCGTGGGGGGCTTTGGCTTCTCAAACTAGCTAGAGAACTTGGTTTGGTTTTTTTTTTTAATTTCTCACCAATTCTTATAGATTACATTAAAATGCTGCACAAAATTATACATTTAAAAAACTGCCATGACTGTTCCCAAACACCTATTTTCAACTTCCGTTCTTATTTCTTCACGGACAACCATCCATGGATGGGCTCTGGTCTGTGGACCACATTTTGAGTATAACTGATACTTTCATGGACAGGCGGTACATCCAAGCCCTGCTTTCCCTGTCCTGGGCCACACCTGCAGGATGGTGGCAGAGCCCCTCTGGAACAAGGCAATTCCTATTCCTGCAGGCTGGAGATTTGTAATTGGGACCCACCGTGGAAAGTGTGGTTTTACAACCCCTCCAGACTGTATTCCTCCTCAACTGTATTTATTCACCCTCTTCCCTGTCACAAAGAATTCCAGCAGGCTTGTGCAAATAAAACAAAATCATTTTTTAAAAAAATGACAAGAAGCCCAGTAAAATGCAGGGTTAGCCAGCTTGGGAGAAGCTGCTGCACCTGAGCCCCAGACAGAGTCCCAAGTGTTTAGGTGGCCAAGTCAGAGAGAGCTGGATGTGAGAGGTGAGTGATGCTTTTGTGCTCTGGAAGGAGCGTGTGCCGTGGTGGGCTGTCAAGGAATCAAGATGATGGGTATTGAACTTGGTGGTACAAAACAAGTTTTCTGACCACATATGTTTTACCTATGGTTGTTTCTAACATTGCTCCTCAAGAAAAGGATGTGCATTGGTGGTTCTGTGGAGGAACATGGTTCCCGGCGCCCTGAGATCCTACAACGCTGGGGGTGTCGAACTGGTGTCTGGATTTCTCTAGTTTCATAGGCTAGCCACTACCATCACCAGCCTCAGAGCTGCAGAGAGAGGCAGAGAGAGCTAGAGACAGAGACACAGAGAGACAGAGACAGAGGTAGAGAGGGATAAATACAGACAGAGAGACAGAGACAGACAGGGACAGACAGACACACAGAGAGACAGAGAGATAGGCAGAGACAGACAGGTAGAGAGACACAGAGAGAGAGAGAAACATAGAGAGAGAGGGACAGGCAAACAGGGCAGAGTGAGAAGG
Organism: Neophocaena asiaeorientalis asiaeorientalis; assembly: GCF_003031525.2. Classification (NCBI taxonomy): domain Eukaryota; kingdom Metazoa; phylum Chordata; class Mammalia; order Artiodactyla; family Phocoenidae; genus Neophocaena; species Neophocaena asiaeorientalis. The sequence goes on along the minus strand of NW_020172287.1, from coordinate 2,136,813 downwards.
AAGGACTGGAGGGAGGGACAGGGCTGCCCTGGGGAGGGACTCGCAGTGGTGCAGGCTCACAGAGGCAGGGCAGCTCAGAAAGTCTTGCTTGCTTGGGCCCTGCCTGCCTGAGAAGCCTCAGAGCCTTGCTCAGCCCTACCAGGTCCCGTGTCATCTGACACAGGCAACCTCTCACCTTGTGTAGCTGCTCATCCCTCCTCCTCCTCAGCCCCCACCTCACCCACCCTTTGAGGCTTTGGGACCTGGGCAGTGCCTCCAGAGCCCTTGTTCACTCTCCCTGAACTCCATGTGCACCCTCACCCCCAAATAGTGGGTCCCACTGAGGGAAGCCTGTGTCCCACCCGGGACTGAGAAGACCCCTGGGCCTGAAGAACCAGTGGGGCTGGCGCCAGGAAAGGCTGTGCAGAGAGGAGGTTCTAGAAGGTGGGGGGCAGGTGACAGCTGAGCTGGCCTTCCTTGGGGTCTGGACACATTCTCAGAGCAGGGTGTCTGTGTGCACATGAGTGTGGGGTGCCGGGGACTAATGAGGAGGGTGAAGAGGCAGTGAAAGGTGGGAGAACCGGAGAATGCTGCACTGGGAGCATGTCTCAGGCTACTGAGCTGGCCCGGGGTGGGAGAAGACGGGACGTGAACATGGGAACTTCCCGGGCCAGCTGGGGTGATGTCCACTCCAGGTGCCACTCAGTGCTGGGGAGCCCTAGGTCCATCAGAAACTGGTGAGGAGCTGGGTGGCAGGAAGGGGGTCCCGATAGGGAAAGGGGGACCTGGCTCTCTGGGCAGGTGAAAGCACTGCTGCTGGAGCTCTGGGGGCAGTGAGGGTATGGGGTTAGAGTGGAGGGTGGGAGGGCAGTGAGAACAGAGGCAGAAGATGGCGGGAATGGAGCACTGCAACCTGGTGGGGGAAATGAAGGGGCCTGGCCCCATGGTGAGGGGGCAGGGGAGAAAACAGGCTGACCTCCAGGGCCCTGGCTAGGCCACAGGGGGATCACAAGATGCCATCAGCCCAGACACGGGAAGTAGGAGGCAGGTGCCCAAAGCACATCATGGAGCACAGGTGCACACTGGGTATTGTTCTTCAAGGGTTCCACGTGCTCCCCTTGACCATGATGCCTGTTCTGTGTTCGCTTGGATCCTTCTGATCAATTCTAATTAAACAAGAGTTCAGTCTGGACAAGGGGAGCGAGGGGGAGGGGGCTAGGGCCGTCTGGCCGTGCTATGCCTCTGGGGTCAGGTGCCCAGGCCTCTGTCCTGTCACCTCCCAGGTCTCTTCTCTGGATCCCACCCCCACCCCGTTGTCTGTCACACAAGGAGCACAGACCTCTTGGAGGTCTCCGTAGCTTTCAACATTCTGGTCTTAGGGCTGTCTCTCTGTGCCTCTGTGGGAACCTGCCTTTGGACCTTGAGCATCTAGGGTGAAGGACACTCTTCCGAGACGGTCCCGGGGAGGCAGTTGGCTCTTTAAATTCCCACAGGATGCAGCACCACCTCCTCCTCTCCTTCCACCCTCCCACCAAGCCCACACCAACTTCAAAGCCTAATTACTCCCAATTTGGGTTGTTTCCTTGTTTCTCCAGGTGAGGAAGTCCCTGTCACTTTCACTTTCATATGCGAGGAGCTGGGGGTGGGGTGGAGAGAAGTGATGAGAACAGTGGCTTTATTTTGGGGAGGGAAGGTGAAACAGAATACCAATTAGGGAGGCTGAGTGTGAAGGTGAGAAGTTACAAAGAGAGGGTCTCCCTCCAAGGCCTCACTTGGGGAAGGGAGGGAAGTGGGAGAGGGGGTTGGCAAGAGAAAGAAGGAGCCACCTGTGGGAAACTCCATCAGGTAGGGTATGAAGATAGAAAGCCTTCCGCCTGCTATGAAACTCCATTTCTTTCTCTGTGAGCCCTCCTTTTCATTACGCTCATGTCCACTATGGAGACCACCACGTCCTTCCTGTGTCCAGCCTGGGGGCAGAGGGGAGGAGGAGAGGAAACTGCTGGTCCTCAGTAAGCCCTGAGGTTGTGGCCACCGAAGATGCTTCTTCCCAGGAAACAAGAGAATCACTGAATGTGAGAATCCTATGGAGAGCAAAGTGGGGGGTTCCATGGCGCCGTCTTCCCTCTGGGGCCAAAAGGTTGCTCTAGACTCTTGATTGGGTGGGTCACTGACCAGGAGTCGGTGGGGAGGGGACGCCCCTCCCCACGGATCTGGAGAATGCCGGATACACTAAGCATGTCCCAGGATCCTTTCAAATGGAACACATACGGCCCAGGTGGAAAGGGTGACATACGTGTGTTGAGGGGAGCAAGGCCAGGGACACTCAGGGCCAAAAGGACAAAGATTCCACCGCGTAGGGTGGCCAGAGGCTGGTGACACGGCCCTTGTTTATGGAAGAAGCGCAGGGGCGAAAGCGCTTCCACTAGCGCCCAGGAATGCGGCGGCGGCGGCGGGTTCTAATTAGAAGCCTGCGCGGGAGCGGGCGGCCGCGGGGCTCTCTCAGACGCGCTCCCTTGGTTCCCCCGGCGTCAGTGTCCCCGCGTCGGGAGGCACGCCCGCTGTATCCTGTGCTCCAGAAGACGACCGGGCGCTGCAGGTGCCGCGGGGGTGCGGGACGCGCGGGGGTCCCCGAAGCAAGTCCCCACCGCCCCGCCACCTCTCCCAGGCCCTCGTACCCGCCGGTGCCTCCTTCTTGCCCCGCCCCGTCCCGCCAGGCTGCGCCTGGACCCGCGCCCCACACCTAGGGCGCCCCCGCTCCTGAACAATCTCGAAGAGAAAAATTATTATCGGATTAGATGTACTTCGGCTCACTCAGTCTCCCCCCGCCCCAACTTCCCCTCGGCGTAATTATTATAATTCCAGGCAAGCCGTCGGAGAGAGTTCCTGGCTGTATGTGTGTGTGTGTGTGTGTGTGTGTGTGTGTGTGTGTGCGCGCGCGCGCGCGCATGTGTGTGTGAAGGCTTGTCTCCGATCTGGGTCTCCTCCAGCGGCGCGCCCAGGCCGCTCGGCTCCCGCATTCCCCCCAGTTGTGTTCGTCAAATGTTGGGCATCTCAAAGCGCCCCTCCCCTCTCCACTGGGGAGCCGGGGTGGCCCTTGCCTGTGGGGAGCTCTACCAAATTCGCTTCCCTCCTCCCCTCATGATATGTGCTGCAGACCCTCAGGACCCTTCCCTTGGTTTATCTGCACTTCCATCGCCAGATTTAGGAGGGTCTCACGGGAATGTGTCTTGTCTGTGGTGGAAGACGGAACGCCCCAGCCCTCTCAGATGTGGGTTCGCGGAGCCTCTCACTAAGGAGCCTTCAAACGCGATGCTTTCTCCCTCTTTACCTCTCCAGAAGCCCCTCCTTAGCATCGCGGTCGGGACAGCGGCAGGAAGGCGCAGGAGGGCCGGGTGCTGGCCCCAATGCGCCCGCCACTCCCGGCCGAGTCTCCGCAGTCTTTACGTAACTACGCTGCTCCGAGCTGTTCGGTCTTGTCTCACTGACTTTTTTTTAAGGTGTGTGTGTGTGTGTGTGTGTGTGTGTGTGTGTGTGTGTAAGACATGTCCTTAAGGAAAGTCTCAGGCGGATCTCCCTCTCCCAGCTCGCCCTCCTGGCTTCTCTTGGCCTCTGGTGCCCGAGCTTTCATGCCATCTGTGCTGTCCCACTTCCTGCCTCTCCCCAGCTCACTGCTCGCCCCGTCCGACGCCGGGAGCCCCTCTATGCCCGAGGGATCAATGTCCGCGGAAACTCCGCCACCCGCGTCCCAGCCCCGGCCCGAACAGGTCGAAATTGGCCGCCAAGGAAAACAAACCACCCTCGGAACAGGAGGGCTGGGCAGAGCGCGGGCTCTGGGCCACCGCGGGGCCCTGCCCGAGGGGACGGCGGCTGGGGGACGCACAGAGGCCGGGGAGAACGTGAGGAAGGCTCACTCACCACCAGATCGGGTAGTTGCCCAGCGCTTGCTTCAGGCCGTAGAGGAATATGAAATATCCGAGCGGGGCCATCGCCGGGCGGGAGATCTCGGAGGGCCAGGAGTCCGCCCCGAGAGCGCGGGCGCCGGAGCGGGCCGGGCCCTGGGAGCTCGGGGGCGGGGGTAGGCAGGGGGCGGGCGGGGCCCTGGGAGCTAGCTCGGTGACGGCTGCAGCGCGGGCCCCTCCCGTGGCCGCGGGGTGCGCGGGGGTGCGCGGGTGCGCCGGCTCCAGGCTTTGCGCTGTGCCAGATGGGCAGCTGGCCTGGCGGCCGGCCGGCACCCGGGACTGCATGGTCCGCAGGTATCCCCTCCGACCTCCCGGGCCGCGCCCCCTCGGGGCTTATGGGCGGCTCCTTAGGTGTGGAGCCCCGCGCGCCCTGCGCTCACCGTGCGACGCGCTGTCCAGCTCTCGCTCCTGCCTCTGCTCTGTCGCGCACTCTGTCCCTTGCCCTCTAGGTGGTCGGGCTGCGCCTCCATTTCGTCCATCTCCTTGCTGGGGTTCCGTTCGTCCGAGGCTTGTCTCCTCGAACGGCCCCTTGCCGATCCGCTGGGAGCTGGGCCGATGGCGAGCGGCCAGAATGGGGGCAGCCTGTCTGGGGACAGCTGCTGGGTGGGCATTTAGGGTGCAGCCACGTTTCTGAAAGTCACTATTGGGAAACAGTCCAGCTCTGTTCAGGGCCCAGGTGTTAACGACTCCTCTTTCTCCCCTACACCCCACCAGGGAAGGGAACGGCAGTCCTGGTGCTTCCGGTCCCCAGGGACAGTGTAGCCGGTTAGCGCCCTGGCTCTGGGACCACTGACCGCCGAGTCTGCCCAGGGCTGCTGGCCTATTCAGCCAGAAGGGATTTCTGACAACTTAGGTAAGCCTTATGATTTTTGCTGATGGGGAAAGGGAAGACCAGAGAGGGAAAGTGACTTATCCAAGGTCACAAAGAGGGGCTAGCCAGTTCTCCAGCTCCCAGTCCAACGCAAAGCTCTGTTTGCATATTCACCTGCAGCCCAGGGAGAAAGGAGCCAGGGTTATTTGGGGAGAGGAAGAGGAAGATCCAAGTCGAGACGTCTTCCCAACTTCCCTTCCCTCCCCCACCTTGTGCATTAGCAGGAGACCCAGTCAGTGATTGTGAAGAAGGGGTAGCAGGAATCCATGTCACCGTTTCGCAACTGAGGGGAGGAGAGCCGTGAATAAAAATCCCAACTCCAGTCTCTTCTATGATGTCTCTTTTCAAGTGGACATCAGCTCCTCCACAGCGCCTGAGCCTTGCCTTACCATGTGACCTGCAGAATGTGGGGGCCCGATGGAGAGGCCACTGGCGGGCATGTGGCTGCTTCTCGGGGCAGGGAGTGACTCAGCAACCCTCCAGGTTTAGGCAGTGGCTGGAGAGCAAGAGGCAGGCGGTACCCCACGGCATGCTGCCCCTATCCATCTTGGTTTTCCCATCTGTAAAGGGAGCCTGTGGGGTCCTGTGGACTCTGGACCAGGGGTCACCTCAGTGACTGCATCAGGGACTCCTTCCCAGATGTGGAGGGAAAGCCATTCCCTTTCAAGGAATGTTCTCTTTTCTCTGCACTGCCAGTGGGATCCAGTTGAGTCTACGCATGCCTTGTCCTTCTACCCCTCCTCTGAGTCACTGTGCCCCCTCACCTGAAGAGGGAAGGACGGAAGAATTCTGGAATGAGGCGGGGTGGGTAGTTAGCTCGTCTTCCTCTGGACTTCCCCTCTCTCTCAGTGAAAATCCCACCCAATTATCGCATTACTGGGGACTGGGCTGTGGGAGTGGGGTGGGGGCCCATCCCAGTGCAGCAGGCTCCCACCCCTGCCCTCCCAACTGTGGGGCCCTGGGATTAGAGCTGTTATGAGGAGCCCCCAAGAGGCTGCTGGCTCCTCACACACAAAGGGCGGTGGCTGTGCCCTACCAAAGGACCAAAGGACTGGCTGTCCCGCTGTGATGGGCTCTGCGGAGAATGGAGCAGGTGGGCGCTGCCGCCTCAGTCCTCCCTCCTGCCACCTCACTTGCCAGGCCCCTTCTTTCTTCCTTTTGCTGCTTTCTTCTCCCTCATTTGGTCCCTGCCCTCTGCCTACACTAGGTGGTAGGGAGGGAGAGTAAGCTGGGCACCCTGAGCTTGGGGGAGCCGCCCATGGTGCAGGGAGAGAGAGGGAGAGCTGAGAACCGCCCCGATCCCGCTCCCACGTGAAGACTCCCAGTTCTTTAGAGTTCCTTGAAAAATGTGCATCACAGCGTTCCTTTGGGAGAGCTGCAACCAGGGCAAGCTGCATGATGGCACTGGTCCGGAAGCTTCCAGAGCTGGCCCTTTCCACATGGTGATCTTGCAGGGCGCTCTTCCTTTGCCCCCATCCTGTGGTCTTTTTGAAAGCTTTGACCTCAAACAGCCCATGTGAGTGCACAGAAGAGGGGGAGAAGGGATCTCCAGACAGGTGGCGGGACCTCGGAGAGAAGGCTGGAGAGTGGTGCCACCTGAGTCTGGATGGCAGGGGCCTCCAGCCCTCCACAGACCCTGTGAGACTTACATAGAGGTTACGGCATGGGGGAACGGGGGTCCCACCCCATTTTCTGGGCATGATAGAAGCTCCCTAAGTCTGTTTCCCAGAAGCCCAGGAGCATGGGGATGGGGGCCATCCCCAGGTTGGGGTAGAGAGAATGCAGGTGCAGGAGGGGGATGTTTCTATCATAACTTGAGTGAGTGGGATTCTTTCCTGCTCCCTGATGTTCAGCTGAAAACTCTGCAACCTGACTTAAGGATAGAGTCAACCTGGTGGTGTGGCATGCCTTTGCTCCACGCAGCTGCTCACCCTGGCCGTGGAGTCTGGGCTCCCTCCCTGAAGGTGAAGGGGAGGATGCCTTCCTGGCAGCGCCCTCTGCTGTCACACAGAGGGAGCTTCCATGACGGACCCTTGGTCACAGGTCTAATTCAACATTCTGAAGAATTTATGGATGCCCCTGGAGAAAAGATCTTTTTTTTTTTTTTGCCTCACCATAGGTCTTCCAGAGGCCCCTTTGGGGCTGTGTTCCTTCCAGAATAGTCCTGGAGGGGAAGGAAGGTATGGTCCCAGGAGCTTTGGAGGCCCCTGCTGGGAGGTGGGGGAGGGAGGGCAAGGACCTGGTGTGGAGGAAAGAGGCCAGATGAGAGGGCACTTTGCTTTCTGAGGTAGTGAACTGTCATCTGTGGTAGCATTTGAATCCCTGCCTGGTAAGTATTAGATAGTGGTCCTTCCTGTACTGGAGAGAAGGGAGGCAGACTTTCAGACACTAACTGCCTAATTATTCATTCACTTCCTTCTTTTCTAAAAAGTTGAGGGGAGGCAGGAAAGGCTCTGGGTAGCCAGTGACTGGAAGCCGAGGAGCCCTGCAGCTGTCACCTCAGAGGGGCCACAGACAGGATGAAGCAGACAGGATGAAGGTCTAGGGTCAGAAGAGCAGGTGCTCTTCTTACCTCCAGGCCCATTTGGTTCTAAGCCCCTTCTGGAAGCTTCCCTGACCTGCCTGGGGGGCTGTCATTCCTGGAACACCTGCTCTTCAGGGGTGGGGTGCTTGTACTCAGAGGCAGACTTTCTGTCCATGCTCTGTCATTTTTTTTCACAGTGCCCCAGGCCAAAAGAAATGCCTAAAAGTTTTGTTTAGCAAATAATTAGGTCCAAATAATGTATTAATTAGTAGCTCTTGGGAAAAGAAATGTTTATAAGTTAAAAGAAAAAATACTGTTTTTGTTTCATTGTCACATAACTGCAGTTACTTACCAATGGGAAGTGTGTGCCTGCAGCCCCAGGGAGGACAGCTTACTTTCTGTTCTTCAGCATTTTTCATTTGGTACTTGTTTTTTTTTTTTTTCCGGTACACGGGCCTCTCACTGTTGTGGCCTCTCCTGTTGCGGAGCACAGGCTCCGGCCTCACAGGCTCAGCGGCCATGGCTCACGGGCCTAGCCGCTCCACGGCATGTGGGATCTTCCCGGACCAGTGCACGAACCCGTGTGCCCTGCATCGGCAGATGGACTCTCAACCACTGCGCCACCAGGGAAGCCTGGTACTTGTTTTTTAATCACAGCAAAAGCCAGAAACTCAGCCTCACAAAGGAATGTGCCACCGTCCAAGCTGAAACAGAACTGCCTGGAGCCAGTAGGTGTCTGTCCTACAGAGAGGACCATATCACCACGTGTTCCTTGAACATTTAAAATATCCTGCAGTACCCCGGGAATTTGCTGTGGCACCCCAGGGTGCCTTGGCACAAAGTTTGGGAACCATGATTCTTGGGTGGGCCTGAGATGCATGGGTCGTCTTGGCTTTTCTGCCTCCCCCATCCCCTTCTTTGCTGCAGGTGCACCTCTTCATGTGTCCTACCTTGTGTCTAATCCTGCTGTGTGTTCATTGGCTCTTACTATTGTCCACATCTTTCCATCTTAGTCTGTAGTTTTGTTAGTGTTCTAAGAGCCTCTCCTCTCCAGTTCAGATCCCTGGTGAAATTTTTGCCTCCTCTTGTCTCTCTGGTAGGTTCTCCTTGTAAAGACAGGCTGTTGGATCAGATGACTTCCCCAGTGCTCTTTGAGATGGTGACAACATCACATGCTCTGGGTGCCCAGGGCTCTGCCCAGTGCTGTGGGGCCATGGTCTCACCCAGCACCCCCTAGAAACATCTGTCTCTGCATTCTGGGCAAGGAGGCTCAGTGAGGGTTATGATACAACTCTCCCTGGGTCCCCAGAGGGAGTCAAGGAAGGATTGGGGTCTCAGTCTCTCTGAGACTTGTGTATCTGGAGATAATGTGTTCCTCACTAGAATAAGTCCCTCCAAGATTTGAATACTGGTGGCAGGACTCACAATTCTGAAGGCTGTGTGGCAGGAGCCTGAAAAGCTTATGGCTGGGATGGAGAGGGCATGCAGGGAGGCATGTGTCCACAGGAGAGCAAACTTGGTCTGTGTCTGCTCATCTTTCTGAGCTGACTCCTGTGGACGAAGGGTGAGGTACCTGTTGGGCTGGGTTACCTGCCCTCTGGAGTCCCTGGAGAGAGCATTTGCAGAGGTTTGAGGAAGTCCCTTTGAGAACAAGTCCATCTGTCTCAAGATACCATCCCATAGCTGGCTCTCCCCTCACATGGTTACCTCTCCTAAGTTCCCCTGAGAGTTCCATTTTGATTTTGATCAGAGGGTCTGATTTATGGAAATGACTGGAACCTCAGGTCAGCCCCTTCTTTACACAGAGAAAGTAGGCTCAGGGTGAGCAGCAGAGACTGAGGATGAATGCACCCTGGTTTCCAGATCTCATACCCCAGGGATTCTTCACGCCTTTCAGGACATCTGCTCCTGGATCACCAAGCACCCAGCCTCTGGATGTCGAATGGGAAGCTATCATCAAAGGCTTGTGGGACAAATATCCCCCATAATCCAGTCTCCAGTGTGCAGCCCTACCTCATGTGTCTTTCTGTGTAAGCACCCTAACCTTCCATCCCCTCCACTTAGGACTTGGAGCGCAAGAGACATGGCTGGTCCTATTCTGGTTCCAGGTTGCATTATTCTTTTTGGTTTTTTCTTTTTTGGCCACACCATGCAGCTTGCGGGATCTAAGTTCCCCCACCAGGGATTGAACCTGAGCCACTTCAGTGAAAGTGCTGAGTCCTAACCATTGGACCGCCAGGGAATTCCCAGGCTGCATGATTCTTGAGCCTGCTCTCCTCAGATGGACAGAGGTGGCCTGATGTTGTGGGAATTGTGGATCTCTGTGTGGGGAACGAAGGGAGGGTGGAATCCAAGAGTCATGGAAGTAGGGCTACTGAGTTTTCTAACTTCCTAAGTAGCCACGTGGTGAATTCTGCCTAAAGGAATGAATGAACTCTCTAAATGCTGGCACCACTCAGTCATAGACTCATGAGGCCCAGAGCAGCTGAATAAGTAGAGCCGTCAGATCTTGGCATCATTTGATTCTCAAAGCAGGAAGCCACAGATAGAGTCTTAGAACCATAAGAAAAAAGAATTTCAAAATCAACATCGTGGAATTTCTGGAATCCTAGACTCTCATCACAACAATTAGGATCTGTAGGTTAATTGTCCCAGAATCTTGGCTTCCTGTGGGGCCTAGAATCCTGACTCTGAGGCCTCGCTCACCTGTAAAACGAGAGTTCTATATTATCCCAGCCATTCTTTTGGGTTTTTTAATTTATTTTTTTATTTATTTTTGGCTGTGTTGGATCTCCTTTGCTGTGTGAGGGCTTTCTCTAGCTGCGGAGAATGGGGGCTATTCTTCCTTGCAGTGCACGGGCTTCTCATTGTCGTGGCTACTCTTGTTGCGGAGCACGGGCCTCTAGGGTGTGTGGGCTTAAGTAGTTGTGGCTCGCGGGCTTTAGAGTTCAGGCTCAGTAGTTGTGGCACACGGGCTTAGTTGCTCCGTGGAATGTGGGATCTTCCCGGACCAGGGCTCGAACCCATGTCCCTGCGCTGGCAGGTGGATTCTTCACCATTGGGCCACCAGGGAAGTCCTATCCCAGCCATTCTAATGTGCTAAGTTTTGTTGCGACAGCCTCCCCGTGGTGCCATTAGTGTTTGAGGGGCCACCTGCCAAAATTCCGCTTCTAGGACAATACTGCCACCATGTGGAGATGTTGAATGAGGTGGCATGGGTGGGACACCTGGGGCCACTCCTAGGTCCCTCACCTGCAGTCAGTGCCCAGCTGGGCACAGCTGTGGGTGGAACAAGCCTCAGCACCTCCCCAGCCTTCGGCGTTCCCAAGTCTTGAGTGCATATGATCCTCCTCCTGGTAATGGCAGGGACCACAGTCCCGGCTGGTCTGCATTAGGCAAGCTGGGTGATCACTTGGTCCCAGAACCACTTGAGAAGCGGTGTTACCATCCTCAGGACATGAGTCAGAGCTGAGGCCTGGAGGACTTGAGCGCAAGATCCATGGGGCTGGCATTCAGAGGGTTAGGATTAGGGACTGGGTGCCTCCTATGCAGCATCTTTCCTCCCTCCCTGTCACCCAGGCTCACAGTCTGCAACTCCCTCTGCACTCGATTGCCCTCTGCTTTGGTGCACTGAACCCTCAGCATAACCTTCGGTGCCTCCATCAGTGATGGTGGGGGAAGAATATGCACCATCGGCTGCCATCTCCCTGGGCTGAGCGAGGCTGGGGTGTTACCTTCCCACACCTCCAGGTCGTGGTCAGTGGGTCAGGAAAGGTGAGGCGCGATCATGGGAGGGAGGGGAGGGGGGCTGAGGCTGTCCAAGGTCTTCTCTGACCACTCCCTTCCCCTCTTGCTGTTCTCTGGCTCCAATGAGACTTGACAATATGTTTCCTATGAGGCCATCAGCCTCTTGGTGGGCCTTTTCCCTACCTCCCTGCTCTGCAGAGCCTTTCTACCTAGCATCCCCACCTCTCCCTACCAGTGCAGCTCCTTCTGCCTGCTCTCAATAGGTATCCCTCCTCTCTCATGTTGTCCAGAGGGTTGTACTGGGAAATCGAGGACATCAGCGTTCCCCATATGACCTGCTGTGGGGCTTCCATCTCTCCTGCCTCAGAGGATGAAATTTCCACCAGCCCAGTTCATCCAGAAGATTCAGCAGACATTTGTTCTCGTTGTCTTCAGGCTCTTCTCTCTCTTAAATCTTCCACCTGCCCTCTAGACCAGCTCTTTCCTCTTAGTCTAGGAGATAGATGCTATTTTAAATGATATTGTTTCTTTCAATTTCTATTTCCATTATTTGTTGCTAGTACATAGAAATACCATTGATTTGAGTACATTGATCTTGTATCCTTCCTAAACTCACTTGCTAGTTCTAGTGTGGTTTTTTTCATAGATTCTGTAGGATTTTCTCCATAGACAATGGTGTTGTTTGTGAATAAAGACATTTTTACTTTTGCCTTTCAATTCCGGATGCCTTTCAGCTCTTGCTTGCCTTGTTGCATTGGCTAGAAACTCAGACAATTTTGAATAAAAGTGGTCAGAGTAGATATCCTTGCTTTGTTCTTGATAATGGGGAACAGGCCCACAGTGTTTCATTTAAGTATGATGTTAATGGTAGGTTTTTCAGAGATGCCCTTTATCAGGTTGTGGAAGTTCCCTTGTGTTCCTAGTTTGCTGAAAGTTTTTATACAAATGTCATAATTTGTCAATTGATTTTTCTGCATCTATTGAGACAATTATATGGTTTTTATTTTTCAGTCTGTTATTTCACTGAGTTATATTAATTGATGTTCAAATGTCAAACCAACCTTGCATTTCTGGGATAAATCTCACTTGGTCATGATGTATTGTCCTCTTTACATATTGTTCAACTGGATATGCTAAAACTTAATTAAGAATTTTCGCATTTATGTACATGAGGGATATTGGTCTGATATTTTCTTTTTTTTTACAATATCTTCTTCTGATTTCGCCATCAGGATAATGCTGGCCTCATAGACTACTCATGAGTGTTCCCAAATCTAATTATCTAGAAGAATTTGTGGAATATTGCTATTATTTCTTTCTTGAATGTTTGGTAGAATTCACCAATGAAGCCTTCTGTGCCTAAAGTGTTCTCATGAAGAAAAGTTTTCTATAGGAAGGTTTGTAACTATCCATTTAATTTCTGTAATAAATGTAGGGCTATTTTTGTTATCTATTTCTTGTTGAGTGAGCTTTGATAGTCTGTCTTTTAAGGAATTTGCTCACTTCATAGAAGTTGTTAAATTTATTGGCATATAGATGTTAATATTTTTAATATCTGTAGAGATGTAACCTTTTAATTCTTGGTATTATTAATTTCTCTCTCTTTTTTCTTATAAGTCTGGCTAGAGTGATCTTTTCAAAGAGCCCATGGTTTGAACCTTCCTGGGATCTCTTCCTAAATTTCTGTGGGTTTTGGATTTGTTTTGCCTCCACAAATGTATAAGGCAATTCTAATAATAAATAATAAATAAATCTGTGTCTTAACTTCAGGGACTCCAATTATACAAGTATTAGGCTGCCTGAAGTTCTCCCACAACTCACTGATTCACTGTTCGTATTTTCAGCCTTTTCTTCTATGCTATGTCTTCTAGTTCACTAATATTCTTTTCTGCCATGTCTGATCTGCCATCAATCCCATCCAGCGTATGTGTCATCTCCAATATTGTAGTCTTCAACTTTAGAAGTGTGATTACCCTCCCATGTTCCTTGTCTCTACATAACCTGTTCAGTTTTTCCTCTACCTTCACAAATATGTGAAATCCCTACAGTCATTGTGTTGATGTGCTTGTCTACTATTTTTCTCATCTGTCTCATCTGTGTCTATTTCTATTGCTTGATTGCTTTTTCTCTTCATTATGGGTCATTTTTCCGCTTACTTGCAGGTCTGGTAATTTTCAATTGAGAGTCAGACATTGTGAATTTTAGCTTATTTCGCTGAATACTTTTGTATTCTTATAAAAATTCTTCAGCTTTATTCTGAATACAGTTAAGTTACTTGAAAACTTCTTCTGAGGCTTTCTTTAAAGCTTTGTTTGTCAGGACCTGAGCAGGATTTAGTCTAGGGCTAACTTTTCCCTAGCACTGAGGCAGTGTACTTCTGATGACTCCATTTGATGTCCTCTGAATTATGAGGCTTTTCCAGTCTGGCTGTTGGGAACATAAACTGCTGCTGACCTGTGTGAGCTATGGAGATTATTTCTTTGATTCTTTCAGGTGGTCCCTTCTCTGGCTTTGAGTAGTTTCATCACATGTATGTGCTGATCAGCAGTCAAGGATGACTTGAGGGAGCCCTCTGCAACTCTCAAGAACACTCTCCATGCAGCTCTCTCCTCTCCAGTGCTCTGTGTTGTGAACTCAATCCAATCTGGATTCTTAGACTCCCGACTCTGTATCCTCAGCTCAGGAAGACCCCAGGCTCCTTCTGGGTCCTTCTCCCTACCTCAACGTGGACTCTCCCCAGACAGTCAACTGAGCAATTGTAGAGCTGACCTTGCTTGCTTTCCCTCTTTTAGGGATCACTGTCTTGCACTGTTTTCACACTCACTGTCTGTTGTTTTATGTATTTTGACCATTTCTTTTCTTTTTTAGTCTTTGTTGCTGTTGTTTTAGATAGGAAGGTAAATCCACTCCCTGTTACTCCATGGAAGCAAAAATCCTGATGTTATTCATTCATTTAAATTTTTGTTCTGCTAGTGGGTGTGAAGTGGTAGCTCACTGTGGTTTTACTTTGCATTTTTCTAATGACATTTGTATATCTTCTTACTTTGAAGTATCTGTTTGAGTGTTTAACACACTGTTTTATTATGTTGTCTTTTTACTTTTGAGTTGTAGGTGTTCTTTATACAGGCTGGATGCAAGACCTTTGTCACATATGTATATTGTGAACATTTCTTCTCTCTGTCTGATGCTTTGCATTTTTATTATCTCAACATTGTCTTTAGATGAACAGAAGTTTGTTGGGTTTTTTTTGCGGTACACAGGCCTCTCACTGCTGTGGCCTTTCCCGTTGCGGAGCACAGGCTCCGGACGCGCAGGCTCAGCGGCCATGGCTCACGTCCTTAGTAGCTATTTTTTTTTTTTTGAAGTTTTTTTTTTTTTAGTTAATTTTTATTGGAGCGTAGTTGCTTTACAATGTTGTGTTTGTTTCTTCTGTACAGCAAAGTGACATATATATAAATAAATAAATATATATATGTCTCCACTCTTTTTTAGGTTCACTTCCCATTTAGGTCACCACAGAGCACTGAGTAGAATTCCCTGTGCTATACAGTAGGTACTCATTAGGTATCTATTTTTTTTTTAATCGCTAATGTAAAGCTTATTTTCTTGATCCATTCTTTAATTTTAAAACAACACTTTAAAGATTATAAATTATAAAGATATTAATCAATAAAACAGTTCAGATATAAACTTTAGTTCATGCATGAGAAAACAATTGTATCTCACAGTTTGTATTCTCTTTCACTGTTTTAAATTTTAAACAAATAAATATTCAAAATGGTTGCATAGAATGAAAGAAATGAAACAACACACATTTTGTTTCTTTGTCTCTCTAATCACTGTGGTATTATTGTTTATTTAAAATCTACTGTTTAAATGTAGAAATATATAGTACCACAGGGGTTGGAGACACAAACTATGCCTAGAGCAAGCTCATGTGATTCTGAACATTTATGAATTTGCTCTTGAAGTGAACACATATAGCTGAATTTGAAGTTCTCTGAGTTAACTTTCAGGTAGATGCAATGTTTCTTAAAGAGGAAGTACTGAAAATGTGCTAATTTGAAACTTACATACATATTATTAAAATTTAGGAGTAACCATGGTCATTATTTAGAACTTAGACCAAAATATTTGGGGATGGGGGAACATTTTATTACTGATATTTTTCAGAATTGCTGGTACATGGTGATCATTAAAAGTAGACCAACTTTTATTTGCTTTAAAACTCTGTACAGACAATATTCCCCCTTATTGCCCACACCCAGGGTGGGTGGACATCCCACTGTTCATGATTGTTTAGTTATGGGACAGATTCTAGTCAAAGGGGATGCAGAAAGAGGCTCACTTGGCTCTTCAATTTTCTCATAAGATTTTTTTCTTTTTTAAAGATTGAACAAGATACAATCTCTCAGAGTTTTCAAATCTCCAAGAGGGAGAGAGCCCTTCTGTCTGGGTTATCAGGAAATGCTTCAAGGAGGAGGTTGAATCTCCTCCTGTCCCAAACTCTACTCCAGGGCAGATCTGGTCCTTCTCCCATTATCACAGTATAAAATAATTAGGTATCTATTTTATATATAGTAGTGTATATATGTCAATCCCAGTCTCCCAATTTATCCCACCCCCTTCTCCCCTTGCTAACCATAAGTTTGTTTTCTACCTCTGTGACTTCATTTCTGCTTTGTAAATAAGTTCATCTGTACCATTTTTCTAGATTCCACATATAAGCAATATTATATGATATTTGTTTTTCTCTTTCTGACTTATTTCACTCTGTATGTCAATCTCTAGATCCATCCGTATTGCTGCAAATGGCATTATTTCTTTCCTTTTTATGGCTGAGTACACATGTACCACATCTTCTTTATCCACTCCTCTGTTGATGGACATTTAGGTTGTTTCCATGTCCTGGCTATTGTAAAGAGTGCTGCAGTATCCCGTCACGGAGCACAGGCTCTGGACGCGCAGGCTCAACGGCCATGGCTCACGGGCCCAGCCGCTCCGCGGCATGTGGGATCTTCCTGGACCGGGGCACGAACCCATGTCCCCTGCATCGGCAGGCGGACTCTCAACCACTGCGCCACCAGGGAAGCCCCCATGCATCCTTTTGAATTGTAGTTTTCTCCAGATATATGCCCAGGAGTGGAATTGCTGGATCATATGGTAGCTCTAGTTTTAGCTTTTTACGGAAAGTCCATACTGTTCTCCATAGTGGCTGTACCAATTTGCATTCCCATGAACCGTGTAGCAGGGTACCCTTTTCTCTACATCCTCTCCAATATTTGTAGATTTTTTGAAGATGGCCATTCTGACCAGTGTGAGGTGATACCTCATTGTAGTTTTGATTTGCATTTCTTTAATAGTTAGTGATGTTGAGCATCTTTGCATGTGTTTGATGGCCATCTGTATGTCTTCTTTGGAGAAATGTCTGTTTAGGTCTTCCACCCATTTTTCGATTGGGTTGTTTGTTGTTTTTTGATATTGAGCTGCATGGGCTGTTTGTATAATTTGGAGATTAATCCTTTATCAGTTGCTTTGTTTGCAAATATTTTTTCCCATTCTGAGTGTTGTCTTTTTGTCTTTTTTATGGTTTCCTTTGCTGTGCAAATGCTTTTAAGTTTAATTAGGTCCCATTTGTTTATTTTTGTTACTCTAGGAGGTGGATTGAAAAAGATATTGCTGCAATTTATGTCAAAGAGTGTTCTGCTTATGTTTTCTTTAAGAGTTTTATAGTATCTGGCCTTACACTTAGGTCTTTAATCCATTTTGAGTTTATTTTTGGGTATGGTGTTAGGGAGTGTTCTAATTTCATTCTTTTACATGTAGCTGTCCAGTGTTCCCAGCACCACTTGTTGAAGAGACTGTCTTTTCTCCATTGTATATTCTTGCCTCCTTTGTCATAGATTAGGTGGCCATATGTGCATAGGTTTATCTCTGGGCTTCCTATCCTGTTCATTTGGTCTATATTTCTGTTTTTGTGCTGGTACCATACTGTTTTGATTACTGTCACTTTGTAGTGTCGTCTGAACAAGGGAGCCTAATTCCTCCAGCTCCGTTCTTCTTTCTCAAGATTGCTTTGACTACTCGGGGTCATTTGTGTTTTCATACAGATTGTAAAATTTTTTGTTCTACTTCTGTGAAAAATGCCATTGGTAATTTGATAGAGATTGCACTGAATCTGTAGATTGCTTTGGGGAGTATATTGGTTCTTCTAATCTAAGAACATTTTATATCTCTCCATCTGTTTGTGTCATTTTTGATTTCTTTCATCAGTATCTTATGGTTTTCTGAGTAAAGGTCTTTTGCCTCCTTAGGTAGATTTATTCCTAGGTATTTTATTCTTTTTGATGATATGGTAAATGGGACTGTTTCTTTAATTTCTCTTTCTGATCTTTCATTGTTAGTGTATAGAAAGGCAAGAGATTTCTGTGCATTAATTTTGTATCCTGCAACTTTACCAAATTCACTGATGAGCCCTAGTAGTTTTCTGGTAGCATCTTTAGGATTTTTTATGTATAGCATCATGTCATCTGAAAGCTGTGACAGTTTTACTTCTTCTTTTCCAATTTGGATTCCTTTTATTTATTTTTCTTCTCTGATAGCCATGGCTAGGACTTCCAAAACTATGTTGAATAAAAGTGACAAGAGTGGATATCCTCATCTTGTTCCTCTCAGGTGAATTCTTAACCACAGCACCACCAGGGAAGCCCCCCTGTAATTGATTTCTAATCTCATAGCATTGAGGTGCTATGTGTGTTCCTTCCTCTGCAATGTTTTGGAAGAGTTTCAGAAGGATAGGTGTTAACGCTTCTGTAAATGTTTGATAGACATCTCCTGTGAAGACATCTAGTCCTGGACTTTTGTTTGTTGGGAGTTTTTAAATCACAGTTTCAATTTCAGTACTTTTGATTGGTCTGTTCATTTTTTCTATTTCTTCCTGGTTCAGTATTGGAAGGTTATACCTTTCTAGGAATTTGTCCATTTCTTCTAGGTTGTCCATTTTATTGGTTTATGGTTGCTTATAGTAGTCTCTTATGATCCTTTGGTGTCGATTGTAACTTCTCCTTTTTCATTTTAATTTTATTGATTTGCGTTCTCTCCCTTTTTTTCTTGATGAGTCTGGCTAAATGTTTATCAATTTTTTTATCTTCTCAGAGAACCAGCTTTTAGTTTCATTGATCTTTGCTAATGTTTTCTTCATCTCTATTTTTTGTTTCTGCTCTGGTTTTTATGTTTTTCCTTCTACTAAGTTTGGGTTTTGTTTGTTCTTCTTTGTCTAGTTGTTTTGGATGTAAGACTAGGTTGTGTATTTGAGATTTTTCTTGTTTCTTGAGGTAAGATTGTATTGCTATAAACTTCCCTCTTAGAATTGCTTTTGCTGCATTCCACAGGTTTTGTTTTTATTTTTTAATTTTTTAAATTATTATTTTATTTGATTTTTTGGGCTGCTCTAGGTCTTTGTTGCTACATGCGGGCTTTCTCTAGTTGTGGTGAGCAGAGGTTACTCTTCAGTGTGGCGCACGGGCTTCTCATTGTGGTGGCTTCCCTTGTTGCAGAGCATGAGCTCTAGGAGTGCAGGCTTCAGTAGTTGAAGCCTGAAGGCTCAGTGTTGTGGTATGCGGGCTGTAGAGTTCACATTCTATTTTGTCTGAAATGAGTATTGTTACTCCAGTTTTCTTTTGATTTCCCTTTGCATGGAATATCTTTTTCCATCCCCTCACTTTCAGTCTGTATGTGTCCCTAGGTCTGAAGTGGGTCTCCTGTAGACAGCATGTATATGGGTCTTGCTTTTGTGTCCATTCAGCAGTCCATGTCTTTTGTTTGGAGCATTTAATCCATTTACATTTAAGGTAATTATCAATATGTATGTTCCTATTACCATTTTCTTAATTATTTTGGGCTTGTTTATGTAGGTATTCTTTCTTCACTTCCTCTTTTATTCTCTTCTCTTGTGTTTCCTGCCTAGAGAAGTTCCTTTAGCATTTTTTATAACATTGGTTTAGTGGTGCTGAATTCTTTTAGCTTTTGCTTGTCTGTAAAGCTTTTGATTTCTCCATTGAGTCTGAATGAGATTCTTGCTGGGTAGAGTATTCTTGGTTGTAGGTTTTTCCTTTTCATCACTTGAAATATATCTTGCCACTCCCTTCTGACCTGCAGAGTTTCTGCTGAAAAATCAGCTGTTCTTTGTTGCAGTGTGCGGGCTTCTCATTGTGGTGGCTTCTCTTGTTGTGGAGAATGAGCTCTAGGTGCACAGGCTTCAGTAGTTGTGACATGATGATTCCCTTTTATGTTATTTGTTGCTTTTCCCTTGCTGTTTTTAATAGTTTTTCTTTGTATTTAATTTTTTAGTTTGATTAATATGTATCTCAGTGTGTTCTTCCTTGGTTTTATTCTGTATGGGACTCTCTGTTCTTCCGGGACTTGGCTGATTATTTCCTTTCCCATGTTAGGGAAGTTTTTGACTATAATCTCTTCAAATATTTTCTCAGGCCCTTTCTCTTTCTCTTCTTCTTCTGGGACCCCTATAATTCAATGTTGGTGCATTTAATGTTGTCCCAGAGGTCTCTGAGTCTGTCCTCATTTCTTTTCATTCTTTTTTCTTTACTCTGCTCTGTGGCAGTTATTTCCACCATTTTATCTGCCAGCTCACTTATCCATCCTTCTGCCTCAGTTATTCTGCTATTGATTCCTTCTAGAGTATTCTTCATTTCAGTTATTGTATTGTTCATCTCTGTTTGTTTGTTCTTTAGTTCTTCTAGGTCTTTGTTAAACACTTCTTGCAACTTCTCAATCTGTGCCTTCATTCTTTTTCCAAGATCTTGGATCATCCTTACCATCATTATTCTGAATTCTTTTTCAGGTAGATTGCCTGTCTCCTCTTCATTTAGTTCTTCTTGTAGGTTTTTATCTTGCTCCTTCATCTGCAGCAGATTTCTCTGTCTTCTCATTTTGTCTGTCTTATTGGGTTTGTGATTTCCTTTCTGCAGGCTGCAGGATCATAGTTCCTCTTGCTTCTGGTGGGGGCTCCTCTCTGACCCCTGGTGGGTGAAGTGGATATTGAGAGGGGCCTCCCCTTTGCTCTGTGGTTGTTACTGACCTATCATGGGCATTGTGTGTTTCCTAGTTGTTGAAGTAGAGGCACCGAGATCTGTTTCTTAGCTGTGTTTCTGATCTGTGGTGTGAGGTGGGTGGGATCGGAGCACTCCCACTGGGAGAGAAGCCTCTGAGTATTCCTTGTCTGAGACTGTTCACCTGTGAGTGTGCTCTGTTGTGTCCCCTTTTGCTTGTTATGTGAGCTCACAAAGTACACTGTTGTTGGCACTGCTCTCGGTCCCACCTTAACTGTGGGTATGCTGGCAAATGGTCCTGGTGACTCTCAGGTGTTGTTTTCACCAGGCCACTGGTGCAGATCCCCTGAGGTCTGGTCCCAGGACTGCAGTAGTCATGCACCTGGACCTGCTGCGGGAACTATGGAGGCAGCTCAGACTCTGGCCTGGCCCAACCCTCACATGTACATGCCCACAAAGCCCGTTGCTGCTAAAGCCAGATCCGTCTCAGCTGCATGAGCATCCGTTGTCTGTTTGGATGTTCCACTGGCACTGAATTTAGGAAGCCATCAGCAGAGGTGTAACTCCATGGTTCACATAGCCATGAGGAGAGATTTCAGCTCTTCTTCCTTAGCTGCACAGCCCCTGGGGCTCAGCTGTGGTTTCATCCCCACCTCTGTGTGTGTTCCTCCCACCAGTGTCTGCTCCTGAGGCTGCCCCAGAGTGCATGTGCCCAAGCAGATCAGCAGCGGTGGAGGTGTTGATGGGTGTGGACACTGAGGCGGGCCAGAGGAGGCTTTGGTGGGGGCTGTGTATGGGTCACTGGGACCAGCATGGCCCAAGGAGGTTTTGGCAGGGACTATGCTTGGGCCTTCCTGGGCCTGCGCTGCTGGAGGAGGCTTTGGCTTGAGGAGTGGGTGAGCCCACTCAGATGGGCTCCTCTCCTAGGGCCTGTGGAGGGAGGGGCTGGCAGGTGGGGAAGGGGGCTGCAATGGTGGCCCCACACCTTGCACACCATGCAACAATGGTGCCTTGCTTCTATGGTGGCTCAGGCTTCTTCTGCAAACTTTCCCAGTTGTGGAGCTCCTTACTCTTGTCCCTTCAGGCTGTCTCTTCACAGCCAACAGCTGTCCCCTCCCTGGGTCCGCTCTGCAAACCCCCCATGTTCCAGCAGAAGTTGCAGAAATAGTACAGAGGATTCTCACGTACCCTTCACCAAACTTCCTCTAGTGATAATCTGTTATATAAATATATAATGATATATATCATTATCAAAACCAGGATACTGACATTGGCATAATTCAGTTTCCTAGGCTGCAGACCTTCTCTGGATTCTACCAGGTTTTACAGGCACTCACTTTGTGTGTGTGTGTTTGCGTGCACATGCACGTGTGTTTTTATGAAATTTTACCACGTGTGTAGAACCACCATCACAATCATATGGGATTACTCCATCACCACAAACAACTCCTTATGTGTGTCCTTTCACCCATAACCCATTGCAACCACTGATGTCTTCTCCATCTCCATAATGTCATTTGGAGAATATCGTATACATGGAACCATATGGTATGTGAACCTTTGAGACTGTCTTCTTTCACTCAGCATATTACTTTTGAGCTTCATCCAAGTTGTTAAATTTACAATAGTTCATTCCTTTTTTATCACTGAGGAGTATTCCACTGTATGGTTTGTTTGCCTGTTCTCCTGTCCCAAAGGACATTTGGGTCCTTTGCAGTATTTGGTAATCATGAATACAACTGCTATAAGCATTAGTGTTTCATTTATCTAGGGTAAATTGTACACATTTTTGTGTGAACAAAGATTTATTTCTCTTGGTAGTAAATACCTAAGAACAGGGATAAGTGTATATTTGACTTTATAAGAAATCGCCAAACTGTTTTCCAGAGTGGCTGCACTATTTTGCATTCCACCAGCAGCATGAGTTCCAGTTGCTCCACATTCTTGCTAGCATTTTGCATTTTATTGTCACTGTTTTTTATTTTAGCCATTTTAATAGGTGTGTAATGACAGTTCACTGTTGTTTTCATGTACATTTCCCAATGGCTAATACTAGTGAGTATCTTTTCATGGACCAGTTTGGCTTCTATACATCCTCTCTGGTGATGTGTCAGTTCAAATCTCTTACCACTTAAAAAATGTTTTTATTTAAAAATAATCATAGATTCACAAAAATAGTACATAAAGTGTGCCTTTTTTTTCTGTTTCTCTCCATGGTTATTTTTACATAATTATAGTACACTATCAAAGGCAGGGAATTGGCATTGATATGATGTTTGTGTGTAGTTTTCCATTTCATCTACCTGTGTAGATTCATGGAACTACTGCTGCAATCAAGATACAGAGCTCTTCCATTACCCCACAACTCTCCCTTGTGTGGCCTATTTATAGTCCCATCTACCCCTCCCCCCAAACTCCTACCCTCATACCACTAATCTGTTCTCTAGCTCTATAACTTTGTCATTTCAAGAATGTTACATACATGGAATCATACAGCACGTGACCTTTGAAATTGGCTTTTTCACTGTCCTTGAGCTCCATTTAAGTTGTTGTGTGGATCAATAGTTTTTTTAAGTATTACAATAAATGGTTGTACTAAAGTTTGCTTAACCATTCATCTACTGAGGGATATTTTGGTTGTTTGGGATTTTTGGCTATTACAAATAAAGTAGGCCATTTCCATTTAGTGTAATTATTGATATGTTGTGGCTATGTCTGCCATTTTATTTTTTGTTTTCTGTTTGTTTCCTCTGTTTCTCTGTTTTCTTTTTCATACATTCCTGTTGGTTACCTGAAAATTTTTTTAGAGTTCCATTTTGGTTTTTCCACTGTGCTTTTGAGTATATCTCTTTGTCTAGCTTTTTAAATGGTTGGTTTAGGTATTATATTTTATACGACATCATAGTCTGCTGATGTAGACTGTGATATGATGTTTTTATCAATTCAAGTACAGTCTAGAAACTTACTTCCCTTTACATCCTTCATTTATAATACAACTGTCTTAAACATTTCCTCTCTAAACTTTTAGAACCACACCAAACAATGTTATAATTTTCGTTTAAGCAATCAACACAATTTAGAAAACTCAAGAAGGGGAGAAAATCCTATTATAGGATCCATATTTTCACACTTTCTTCTTTCTTAATGTTCCATGATTCATTCTTTCACCATTTCCTTTCTGTTTCATGATTTAACCACCCTTTTAGGGTAGGTCTATTGGGGACAAATTCTCATTTTCTTTTCTCTGAGAATGTTTTTATTTCCCCTTAATTATTGAAGGATTTTTTTTTTTTTTTGCTAGATATGGAATTCTGCGTTGACAATTCTTTTCTCTCAGCACTTGAAAAATGTAGTGCTGCTCCCTCCTGGCATCCATTGTTTCTGATGAGAAATACATTATAATTAGAATGGTTTTCCCCTTATCAGTAAGGATTCACTTTTCTCCTGCTGCTTTCAAGGCTTTTTCCTTGTCTTTATGTTTTCAGAAGTTTTACTATGATGTGTCCTGGAGTGCCTTCTTTGGGTTGATCGTGCTTGGGATTTGCTCAGCTTCTCAAATCTGTAGGTTTATGTCATTTACCAACTTTGGGAAATTTTTCTCAGCTTTGCCCTCTTTCTCCTCTCCTTCCAGGAGCCCAATGACACAAATAGATCTTTTTTATAGTCCCACAGTTTCCTTGGTTCTGCTCATTTTTTTCACAGTCTGTTTTCTTTCTGTTGTTCAGATTGGGTGGTTTCTAATATTCTATCTTCAAGTTCACTGATTCTTTTCACTTAGAATTGTGGTTGAGCCCATCCATTGAGTTTTTTAAATTGCATTTTTAGTGCTAAAATTTCCATTTGGTTATTCTTCTTCTTAATTAATTAATTAGTTAATTATTTTTGGCTGTGTTGGTTCTTCATTGCCACATGTTGTCTTTCTCTAGTTGCGGCGAGCAGGGGCTACTCTTCATTGAGGTGTGCGGGCTTCTCATTGCGGTGGCTTCTCTTGTTGTGGAGCACGAGCTCTAGGCATGCAGGCTTCATTTGTTGTGGCATGAGGGCTCAGTAGTTGTGGCTTGCAGGCTCTAAAGAGTAGGCTCAGCTCAGTAGTTTTGGCGCAAGGGCTTAGTTGCTCCATGGGAGCTTCCTGGAGCAGGGATCGAACCCGTGTCCCCTGCATTGGCAGGCGGATTCTTAACCACTGCACCATCAGGGAAGTCCCTGGTTATTTTTTATATCTTCTATTTCTCTGCTGAGAATTTCTATATTTTCATTTATTTCAAGTGCATTTGTAATTGCTTGTTGAAGCATTTTTCTGATGGCTTCTTTAAATTCCTTGTCAGATAAATTCAACATCTGTGTCATCTTGGTGTCAGTATCTGTTGATTGTCTCTGTCATTCAGGTTGAGGTTTTACTGGGTGTTGGTACCATGAATGTAGGGTATTACATTTAAGTCTGTTTTAGCTGGCCTCCTCTGATACTGATCAGTGGAGAAGGAGAGGCACTGCTTTATTACTGCCGGTGTATGGCTCCTCATCAGGCTTCCACCAACACCAGAAGGATGAGGTAGGAGCCTGTAACCCCTGGAAGGTGGTGTTCACCTGGCTTCCCATCGAGGGCCTTCTCTCACACCACCCTGGTGAGTGGGAAAGAGAGTGTCACTATGTCTGGGTGAGGAGGAGGTCAAGGGTCCCACCTTGATGGCAGGGGTGTGGTGGGCATGTTTTCTCCCATGGTGTCTGGCTGGGATTGGGCAATTACCATCTAAAATGTCTTATCTTGTTAAGGTGTCTTTTCTTGGTCCTCTTGCTAGAGATAAGCAGATTTTCTTAGGGCTTTTTTGGTATGCACCCCTTGTTGTGTCTGGGTTTCTGGCTTCTCCAGCACCCAGGCTGGGATCTGGGAGGCAAAAAGAAAACCATGAGACCCACTTCTGCATCTTTTCTCAGATCCCAAGGCCACAGGTGGGCTGTCTTCTCTCCACCTCTCAAGTCTTTTTGTCTCAGTTGATCCTTTTGGAACTAATTTCCTGTTCATGATTCATGTTATCTCCTTAGGTAATGGCATCATATGCTACTTCTGCTTCAGATGGTGAATGGTGTCCAGTGACCTTTATCCTGAGATGGAGCATGGTGTCCAGTGACCTTTATCCTGAGATGGCTGGCATTTTCAGCTCTTTGTCCTCTGGTGGTTCCAGCTTTCTGCTGAGTAGTGTGAGTTGAGAAGGGCTAGAGGCAGACGTGGTCTGGGTCAATTCATGATTTTAAGAAGATGGCATAGGATGAGCTCCAGAACAAAGAGTCCAGACCCCCAAAAGCTGCTGTGAACCATTTGCAGTTGCTGTCATTCCATGCTCTGGT
Organism: Neophocaena asiaeorientalis asiaeorientalis; assembly: GCF_003031525.2. Taxonomy (NCBI): domain Eukaryota; kingdom Metazoa; phylum Chordata; class Mammalia; order Artiodactyla; family Phocoenidae; genus Neophocaena; species Neophocaena asiaeorientalis. The sequence goes on along the minus strand of NW_020172287.1, from coordinate 2,111,322 downwards.
GGCATGGAAGGCACCTGACACTCAGGGAAACACAGGACTGGAAGAAGCTGCCTCTACCTGCCTAGAGATGTAATCTGGTTTTAATCCTCCCCCACCACCTCCCGCAGGGCTTTTGCATGGCCCTGGGATTAGTTTATCTATGGACAGAAGAACCAAGGAACCGGATGCATGACTGATCTCTGTGTCCAAGGGACAGATTTAGGTGGTGGGAGAAAACAAGATCAGAACATTCAAAGTGCTCCTCCTACCTGCTGATAAAGCCTGGTAGGTAAAGACCACCAGGGGCACCCTTGTAATGAAGCCACATTGAGTGCATTGACTTGCTGGGGAGGCCTCATGCCAAGGGGAGTCTCGAAGTGTCCTAGGGAGGACGAGGGGCCTTTTAAAGGGTCTGGTGTTGTGCTGAGTGATTCTGAGAGGGTCTGGGAGATCAGGGTCAGCTCTGGTCTGTGTGCTGTCAGCAACTGGGGCTCCCAGTGGTATTTGTGGGGGTGGGGCAGGATAGGGGCTGGAGGGAAGGAGAGGTTAGCAAGTAACGGTCACTTGGGAATGGATGGCACTGTCTGGGGAGAAATGTTGCTCAAATGGTCTTCACCTGCTGGAACCCATAAGTTGAGATTGTTGTAGAAAGTCATGTCGGAAGAAACCCCTTGATCTAAGCTTTGTAACAGTTGAGTTAGTTTTCTTTTGCCACATAACAAATTAGCACGGGGTCAGCACTTAAGACTCATGTATCATCTCAGTCTGTAGATCGAATCTGGATGCAGTGTGGCCTCTGAGCAGGGTCTCACCAAGCTGAAATCAAGGGGAAGGCAGGCTGTGTTCTCACTTGGGGGTTGGACCAGGAAAAGAGCTACCCCAACACCTGTGGGTCGTTGGCAGAACTTGTGTTCTTGTGGTTCTAGGGCTGAGGTCCCTGTTGTCTCACTGCTGTTGGCTGGGGACTGCTCTCAGCAGCTAAGGATCATTCTCATCTTCTGGCCCTCCCTGGGGCCACTCACACCTCCAACCTCTGTGAACTCAGAGAGGACCAGTCCCATCTACAGGTTCACCAGATTAGGTCAGGCCTACCTAGATACTCAGCCTTTTCAAAGCCAGCTGGTCAATAGCAAGACCCCATCACAATCATGGATTCATTCCCACTCAAGGGTTGGGGCTTACGCAAGGTGTGAACACCTGTGGGTGGGAATCTTCGGGGGCACCCTAGAACCCTGCCTGCCACACCAGGTTTGGAAACCAACACTGCTTGTCCATGTCAGAGTGATCCATGGGACTCCTATCTCTCAAGAAAGAATGGGCTGTGTGACTCTCACCATCGTGGCTTCAGGTAGCAAAATCCTCATTGTCTATGAGTTTGGGGAAAGTCTTCTCAAAGCAAGTCCTTATGCTGATGGACATGCAGTGTCCACAGGTTCACAATGGCCTTTCCCTGCCACCTTGGACTTGCTTCCACCAAGTACCAGTCCACAGCTGTTTTCAGGTGTCCAAGGTGCTGGTGGGGTTTCTGTAGCTGCTATGCAGTTTGTTGTTGATTGCTTTGTTGCAGATGTCCTAGGTCCCTGGAATACAGGGCTGAATTTGTAAGATGGGGGATGCAGCTTGTTCTAACTTACCAGTGTGACAGGAATCTCAAATCTGTTCCCTTAAATGCCTTTGATATGCTGATGACCACCTTCCCTCAATTCTAACCTTGTTGTTGATAATCAACTTGACACCTCACACTTACTGTGTCCCCAAACCTGCTGGTCCCTTAGTCCTCCCATCTGAGCTGATAGCAGCCCACCATTGGAGCTGTCTGGCTCTTCTTTTCCTCGCACACCCACAGGAGTGTTGAGAGGCCTGTCAATTCTCCCTGCGGGGATGGCCAGAGCCTGCCCCACCACTACCAGCTCTCTGATCTAAGCACATGCTGCTCTCACCTGGTTCCTTCTTCTGTTTGCCCCGTAGTCTGATAGCACAGCAGCCCAAGGGACTAGGGAGCCTTGGGCTCCAGACTTGTGTGACCACTTGCTCAGTGCAAGACCCTGAATGATCTTCTTTCCCGGTGTCTGTCTGACTCACCCTCCCCCCCCCCATCCCTGGCCCTCACTCACTGACCTCCAGGCATCTCAGCTTGCTTTGGTCAGACAGGAAAACCACAGTGGGGAGCTCAGCTGTCCAGGATGGGCCTCACTTTGGCCTGGTTGAGGAAGACCCTGAAGTTAAGAGAAGGCCCACCACAAGTCACCTGGGCCCTGGGCCCCAGAAGCCCGGTTATGTCAAAGGTGACTCAGATAGCAGCAGGCTCCACCTGTTGCTGATCCTGGTAAAAAATCATGACATAGAGAAGATAGATGCCAATTTCTCACCTCTAACCTTTCTTACCCTGCCAGGCCATGCTATGTAACAGAGAATAGCAGAATGTCAGTTCAAATACCAGCCCTCATACCTTACAGGTGGACAAACTGAGGCCTGGGAAGGTTAAGACTTGCCTGCAGATGTAGCAGAGTGGTATGCCCTGGACAGGACCCTCCATCCCACCCTGTCCCCCTCCTCCGTTCTCATCCTGCGTGGTCCCTGCTCTCATCTCCACTTCCTCCCTTGGATTAGGGACACCCTGATGGCCTCATTTTACTTTCATCACCTCTTTAAATGTCTTACATCCAAATACAGCCACTCTGAGGTCCTGAGGGTTGGGGCAATATTTGAACGGGGAGTGGGGAGGGACACAATTTAGCCCATAACAGCCTCCCTGGACTCCAGCTGTCTTCTTAGTCGGGGGTCTGCTGGACCCCAACCTATACTACACTCTGCAAACCCAGGCTTACCCACCTGTTTTCTTTCCTTCAAAAATTTGTTGTAATCCCTCATCGGCTTCTCTGGATCACTTTGTTCCATGGGCCTCATGTCTTTTTATTCACTTATTATCATTTTAGTGAGGTCTTAGGAGGAAGAAGAAATCAATATGTGGGATCAACAGCCCTCTTCTGTTTCTTTTTTTAAATTAATTAATTTTTATTGGAGTATAGTTGCTTTACAATGTTGTGCTAGTTTCTACTGTACAGCAAAGTGAATCAGCTATACATATTCACATATCCCCTCTTTTTTTGATTTCCTTCCCATTGAGGTCACCACAGAGCACTGCGTAGAGTTCCCTGAGCTATACAGTAGGTTCTCATTAGTTACCTATCTATTTATTTATTTATTTAGATAAATTTATTTATTTTAAAATTTTATTTTTGGCTGCATCGGGCCTTCATTACTACGCACAGGCTTTCTGTAGTTGCGGCGAGCGGGGGCTACTTTTCATTGCGGTGCACAGGCTTCTCATTGCAGTGGCTTCTCTTGTTGCAGAGCATGGGCTCTAGGTGCGTGGGCTTCAGTAGTTGTGGCACACGGGCTCAGTAGTTGTGACTCGCGGGCTCTAGAGTGCAGGCTCAGTAGTTGTGGTGCACGGGCTTAGTTGCTCCATGGCATGTGAGATCTTCCTGGACTAGGGCTCGAACCCGTGTCCCCTGCATTGGCAGGTGGATTCTTAACCACTGCGCCACTGGGGAGGTCCCAGTTATCTATTTTATACATAGTATCAATAGTGTATATATATCAATCCCAATCTCTCAATTAATCTCACCCCCCCTTTACCCCCTTGGGGTCCATACGTTTGTTCTCTATGTCTGTGTCTCTATTTCTGTTTTGCAAATAAGATCATTCTATACCATTTTTCTAGATTCCACATATATGCATTAATATATGCTATTTGTTTTTCTCTTTCTGACTTACTTCACTCTGTGTGACAGTCTCTAAGTTCATCCACCTCACTACAAATAGTGCAATTTTGTTTCTTTTTATGGCTCAGTAATATTCCATTGCATATATGTGCCACATCTTCTTTATCCATTCATCTGTCGATGGACAGTTAGGTTGCTTCCATGTCCTGGCTATTGTAAATAGTGCTGCAATAAACATTGGGGTGTATGTGTCTTTTTGAACTATGGTTTTCTCTGGGTATATGTCCACTAGTGGAATTGCTGGGTCATATGGTAGTTCTATTTTTAGCTTATTAAGGAACCTCCATACTGTTTTCCATAGTGGCTGTATCAGTTTACATTCCCACCAACAGTGCAAGAGTGTCCCCTTTTCTCCACACCCTCTCCAGAATTTATTGTTTGTATATTTTTAAATGATGGCCATTCTGACTGGTGTGAGGTGATACCTCATTGTAGTATTGATTTGCATTTCTCTAATAATTAGTGATGTTGAACATCTTTTCATGTGTTTGTTGGCCATCTGTATGTCTTCTTTGGAGAAATGTCTATTTAGGTCTTCCGCCCATTTTTTGATTGGGTTGTTTGGTTTTTTTGATATTGAGCTGCGTGAGCTGCTTGTAAATTTAGGAAATTAATCCTTTGTCAGTTGCTTCGTTTGCAAATATTTTCTTCCATTCTGAGCATTGTCTTTTCATCCCGTTTATGTTTTCCTTTGCTGTGCAAAAGCTTATGTTTCATTAGGTCCCATTTGTTTATTTTTGTTTTTATTTCCATTTCTCTAGGAGGTGGGTCAAAAAGGATCTTGCTGTGATTTATGTCATAGAGTGTTCTGCCTATGTTTTCCTCTAAGAGTTTTATAGTGTCTGGCCTTACATTCAGGTCTTTGAGCCATTTTGAGTTTATTCTTGTGTATGGTGTGATTCTTTTACATGTTGCTGTCCAGTTTTCCCAGCACCACTCATTGAAGAGGCTGTATTTTCTCCATTTGTATATTGTTGCCTTCTTTGTCATAGATTAGGCGACCATATGTGCGTGAGTTTATCTTCCTATCCTGTTCAATTGGTCTATATTTCTGTTTTTGTGCCAGTACCACACTGTCTTGATTACTGTAGCTTTGTAGTATAGTCTGAAGTCTGGGAGCCTGATACCTCCAGCTCCTTTTTTCTTTCTCAAGATTGCTTTGGCTAGTCAGGGTCTTTTGTGTTTCCATACAAATTGTAAAATTTTATGTTCTAGTTCTGTGAAAAATGCCATTGGTAAGTTGAAAGGGATTGCATTGAATCTGTAGATTGCTTTGGGTAGTATAGTCATTTTGACAATATTGATTCTTTCAGTCCAAGAACATGGTATATCTCTCGATCTGTTTGTGTCATCTTTGATTTCTTTCATCAGCATCTTATAATTTTCTGCGTACAAGTCTATTGCCTTTTTAGGTAGGTTTATTTCTAGGTATTTTATTCTTTTTGTTGCAATGGTAAATGGGAGTGTTTCCTTAATTTATTTTTCTGACCTTTCATTGTTAGTGTATAGGAATGCAAGAGATTTCTGTGTATTAATTTTCTATCCTGCAACTTTACCAAATTCATTGATTAGCTCTAGTAGTTTTCTGGTGGCATCTTTAGGATTTTCTATGTATAGTATCATGTCATCGGCAAACAGTGACAGTTTTACTTCTTCTTTTCCAATTTGGATTCCTTTTATTTCTTTTTCTTCTCTGATTACCATGGCTAGGACTTTCAAGACTATGTTCAATAATAGTGGCAAGGGTGGACACCCTTGTCTTGTTCCTGATCTTAGAGGAAATGCTTTTCAGCTTTTCACCATTGAGAATAATGTTTGCTTTGGCTTTGTCATACATGGCCTTTATTATGTTGAGGTACGTTCCCCCATGCCCACTTTCTGGAGAGTTTTTATCATAAATTTGTGTTGAATTTTGTCAAAAGCTTTTTCTGCATCTATTGAGATGATCGTATGGTTTTTCTCCTTCAATTTGCTAATATGGTGTATCACATTGATTGATTTGCATATACTGAAGAATCCTTGCATCCCTGGGAAATATCCCACTTGATCATGGTGTATCATGCTTTTAATGTGCTTTTGGATTTGGTTTGATAGTATTTTGTTGAGGATTTTTGCATCTATATTCATCAGTGATATTGGTCTGTAATTTTCTTTTTTTGTGATATTTTGGGTTTGGCATCAGTGTAATGGTGGCCTCGTAGAATGAGTTGGAAGTGTTCCTCCCTCTGCAATTTTTTGGAAGAGTTTGAGATGGATAGGTGTTAACTCTTCTGTAAATGTTTGATAGAATTTGTCTGTGAAGCCATCTGGTCCTGGACTTCTGTTTGTTGGAAGATTTTTAATCACAGTTTCAGTTTCATTACTTGTGATTGGTCTGCTCATATTTTCTATTCTCTCCCGGTTCAGTCTTGGAAGGTTGTACTTTTCTAAGAATTTGTCCATTTCATCCAGGTTATCCATTTATTGGCATATAGTTGCTTGTAGTAGTCTCTTATGATCCTTTGTATTTCTGTGGTGTCTGTTTTAACTTCTCCTCTATCATTTCTAATTTTATTGATTTGAGTCATCTCCCTTTTTTTCTTGATGAGTCTGGCTAAAGGTTTATCAATTTTGGTTATCTTCTTAAAGAACCAGCTCTTAGTTTTATTGATCTTTGCTATTGTTTTCTTCATCTCTATTTCATTTATTTCTGCTCTGATTTTTATGATTTCTTTCCTTCTGCTAACTTTGGGGGTTTTTTGGTTCTTCTTTCTCTAGTTGTTTTATGTGTAAGGTAAGGATGTTTATTTGATATTTTTCTTATTTCTTGAGGTAGGATTGTATTGCTATAAACTTCCCTCTTAGAACTTATTTTGCTGCATCCCATAGGTTTTGGGTCATTGTGTTTTTGTTGTCAATTGTTTATAGGTATTTATTGATTTTCTCTTTGATTTCTTCAGTGATTTCTTTGTTACTTAGTAGCATATTGTTTAGTCTGCATGTGTTTACATTTTTCAGTTTTTTTTCCTGTAATTGATTTCTAATCTCATAACGTTGTGGATGGAAAAGATGCTTGATACGATTTCAATTTATTTTAATTTCCTGAGGCTTGATTTGTGACCAAAGGTGTGATCTATCCTGGAGAATGTTCCATGTGCACTTGAGAAGAAAGTGTATTCTGCTGCTCTCGGATGGAATGTCCCATAAATATCAGTTAAGTCTATCTGTTCTAATGTGTCATTTAAGGCTTGGGTTTCCTAATTTATTTTCTGTCTGGATGATCTCTATGTTGGTATAAATGGGATGTTAAAGTCCCCCACTCTTATTGTGTTACTGTCGATTTTCCCTTTGATGGCTGTTAGCATTTGCCTTATGTCTTGAGGTGCTCCTATGTTTGGTGCATATATATTTACAACTGTTATATCTTCTTCTTGGATTGATCCCTTGATCATTATGTAGTGACCTTCCTTGTCTCTTTGAAGTCTTTATTTTAAAGTCTATTTTGTCTGAAATGAGTATTGTTACTCCAGTTTTCTTTTGATTTCCCTTTGCATGGAATATCTTTTTACATCCCCTCACTTTCAGTCTGTATTTGTCCCTAGGTCTGAAGTGGGTCTCTTGTAGACAGCATATATATGGGTCTTGTATTTGTATCCATTCAGCCAGTCTGTGTCTTTTATTTATTTATTTATTTATGGCTGTGTTGGATCTTCGTTTCTGTGCGTGGGCTTTCTCTAGTTGCGGTGAGTGGGGGCCACTCTTCATCATGGAGCACGGGCCTCTCACTGTCACGGCCTCTCTTGTTGTGGAGCACAAGCTCCAGACGCGCAGGCTCAGTAGTTGGCTCACGGGCCTAGTTGCTCCATGGCATGTGGGATTTTCCCAGACGAGGGCTTGATCCCGTGTCCCCTGCATTGGCAGGCAGATTATCAACCACTGCACCACCAGGGAAGCCCCCAGTCTGTGTCTTTTGGTTAGAGCACTTAATCCATTTACATTCAAGGTAATTATCAATATGTATATTCCTATTACCATCTTCTTAATTATTTTGGGTTTGTTTCTGTAGGTCTTTTTTCTTCTCTTGTGTTTCCTGCCTAAAGAAGTTCCTTTAGCATTTGTTGTAAAGCTGGTTTAGTGGTGCTGAATTTGCTTAGCTTTTGCTTGTCTCTAAAGCTTTTGATTTCTCCATTGAATCTCAATGAGGGCCTTGCTGGGTAGAGTAACCTTTGCTGTAGGTTTTTCCCTTTCATCACTCTAAATATATCCTGTCACTCCCTTCTGGCCTGCAGAATTTCTGCTGAAAAATCAGCTGATAACCTCATGGGGATTCCCTTGTATATTATTTGTTGCTTTTCCCTTGCTGCTTTCAATATTTCAATATTTTTTATTTGTATTTAATTTGTTAGTTTGATTAATACATGTCTTGGTGTGTTTCTCCTGGGGTTTATCCTGTATGGGACTCTCTGTGCTTCCTGGACTTGGGTGGCTGTTTCCTTTCCCATGTTAGGGAGCTTTTCAACTATAATCTCTTCAAATATTTTCTCAGACCTTTTCTTTTTCTCTTCTCTTTCTGGGACCCCTATAATTCGAATGTTGGTGCATTTAACTTTGTCACAGAGGTATCTGAGACTGCCTTCATTTCTTTTCATTCTTTTTTCTTTATTCTGCTCTGTGGCAGTTATTTCCACCATTCTATCTTCCAGCTCACTTATCCATTCTTCTGCCTGAGTTATTCTGGCATTGATTCCTTCTAGTGTATTTTTCATTCCAGTTATTTTGTTGTTCATCACTGTTTGTTTGTTCTTTATTTCTTCTAGGTCCTTGTTAAACATTTCTTGTATTTTCTCGATCCATGACTCCAATCTATTTCCAAGATTTTGGATCATCTTTACTATCATTACTGTGAATTCTTTTTCAGGTGGATTGCCTATTTCCTCTTCATTTATTTGGTCTTGTGGGTTTTTATCTTGCTCCTTCACCTGCAACATATTTCTCTGTCTTCTCATTTTGTCCAACTTAGTGTGTTTGAGTTCTCCTTTCCACAGGCTGCAGGGTCATTGTTCTTCTTGTTTCTGGTGTCTGCCCCTGGTGGGTGAGCTTGGTCTAGTGGCTTGTGTAGGTTTCCTGCTGGGAGGGACTTGTACCTGTGCACTTGTGGGTGGAGCTGGATCTTGTCCTTCTGATGGGCAGGGCCACGTCAGGTGATATGTTTTGGGGTGTCTGTGAGCTTAGTATGACTTTAGGCAGCCTGTCTGCTGATGGGTGGGTTTGTGTTCCTGTCGTGCTTGTTGTTTAGTGTGAGGCTTCCAGCACTGGAGCCTACAGGCAGTTGGGTGGGGCCAGTGGGTGGAGTTGAGATGGAGACTTCCTTGGAAGCTCTTGCTGATTAATATTTCCCGGGGCTGGGAATTCTCTGGTGATCCAGCATCCTGGACTCTGCACTCCCATCCCAGAGCCTCAGGCCCAACCACCTGCTGGGGAACCAAGACCCTGCAAGCCACATGGTGTGGCAAAAAAAAAAAAAAGGGAAGGGGAAGAAAACAAACAGACAAATGAAACCCAAGACAAATAGCAAAGACAAAGACAAAAAACAGTAACAACAGTTAAAAAAAAAAGAAACCAAATGGACAAATAAAACCCAAGACAAATGGTAAAAGCAAAAACAAACAAAAACTAACAAAGAAACACACACATACAAAATAAACAAAAACAAAGAACCAGAGAACAACAAGACAAAGAAAAGAATGCCAAAATAAAATCAAACAATTTAAACCAAAACTAACAAAAAACAAGAAACAAAACAGAAGCAGAATGCAAACAAAAAAAAGCAAAGAAAAGATAAAACAGATGCACAAAAATGATTAAAAAAATTAAAAACAAAACATACCAAGGAAAAAACACAAAACAATGAAAAAGTACAAATAGAAAAATAAAAAATAACAATAAAAAATTAAGACCATTAAATTTTTTTAATTAAAAAATAAAATAATAAATAAGAACAGAACAACAGATTAAAAATATTAGTAATAATAATATTTTCCTGGGGTCTCAGCTGTCAGTGTCCTTTCCTCCATGATGAGTCACAGCCAACCTCTGCCTCCCCAGGAGGCCCTCTAATACCTCTAGGTAGGTCTCTGGACCCACTGTGGGCACTGTGGGGGCAGCTCAGACTGTGACCTGGCCCAACTCTCGCATGTACTTACTCCCATAGACCAGTCTCCGTTGTGGGAACACTGGTTGTCCATTCAGATATTCCATAAATGCAGGGTTTACCAAGCTGATCGTGGGAATTTAATCCATGGCTTGTGCAGCTGCACAGAAAGATTTTCGTTCCTCTTCCTTAGCTGCCCCACCCGTGGAGCTCAGCTGTGGTTTTAGCCCCACCTCTGTGTGTCGGTCTGCCCTGGTGAGGACAGGACACAGAGGTGGCATGACTTCTGGGGTCAGGGGAGCCCCAGTGGCAACAGGTGCGTCGGTGGGTGGGGGATTGGCGGCTGCGAGAGATCCATCTGGATGGTGAGGCGGTCTGCAGGGAAACTGGTAGCTACGGGTGCAAGAGATCCAGGCCTGGTGGGAGCCTTTGCTAGTGCTCGGCAGCTGTTGTGAGAGGATCAGCCCTGGCAGTAGCCTTACCTAATGCCTGACAGCAGGCACAAGAAGGCCAGCCCTGGTAGGGGCTTTTCCTGGCGCCTGGCAGCAGGCGTGTGTGTGCCAGCCTTTGCAGGACATTTCCTAGTACCCAGGAGCATGTGCGAGAAGGCCAGCCCTAGTAGGGGTTTTTCCTAGTGCCTGGCAGCAGGCACATGTGTGCCAGCCTTGGTGGAGGCCTTTCCTATTGCCCAGCAGTAGGCATGAGAAGGCCAGCCCTGGAAGGGGCTTTTCCTAGCACCTGGAGGCAGGCACGTGTGTGCCAGCCTTGGCGGGGGCGGTTTCTTAGTGCCTGGTAGGGGCAGAGGCTGGCACGTGGGAAGAGAGAGGATGCAATGGTGGCTCCACCCCCTGCACATCACTCAACAGTGTCACCTTGCTTCTGTGGCAGTCTGGATTTCCTCCATAAGCATTCCGATTTCTGGATTACCTCCTTCCTGTCCCCTCAGGCTGTCTCCCTGCAGCCAATGGCAGCCTTCTCCCCGGCTTTGCTCTCCAATCTCCACATTCCAGCTCCCAGCCCTCATACACTGGCAGACACACATCCCAGTCTGGGGCCCACAGGGCTGTGGCATGAACCATCTGTGTAGGTCACACTCTGTCCTGTCTGCCACAGACCAGCTGTTTCACCCTCCTCTGACAGCCTCAGATGCTCCTTCTGTCCCAACTGATTTCCCTGTTGATGAGCAGGCTTCCCCAAATGTGGAAACCTCTCCTCTTCCTCAGCTCCCCACCAGGGGCGCAGGTCCCATCCCGCTTCCTCTCCTCTTCTTTTCCCCTTCTCTTTCTCTCATCCTATCTGGTTATGAAAGTATCTTTCCTGTCCTTTCTGGTGTCCACGGTCTTCTGCTAGAGTTCAGCCAGTGCTCTGTGTGAATTGTTCCATCTGTAGGTGTATTCCTGATGCATTTGTGAAGAGAGATAAACTCCACATTCTCCTATTCCTCCACCATTTTGAAAAAACATCCAACAGCCATCTTTTTTTTCTTTTTCTTTTTTTTTTTTTTTGCAGTACATGGGCCTCTCACTGTTGTGGCCTCTCCTGTTGCGGAGCATAGCCTCCAGACATGCAGGCTCAGCGGCCATGGCTCACGGGCCCAGACGCTCCACGGCATGTGGGATCTTCCCAGACCGGAGCACGAACCCATGTGCCCTGCATCGGCAGGTGGACTCTCAACCACTGTGCCACCAGGGAAGCCCCAAGAGCCATCTTTAACCAGAAATTTTCTTGTATCTTTAAGCAGTTAAAAATTCCTGGAAACAGATCTCCTCTGGAAGACATTTATAATGTTTTTAATTTTGTACTATTAAAAATGATGCTTTGATCCCTATCCCTTCCCAGAATGTTTGTGCACCTCTGTTCCTTTTCTAGCATAAAAGCCCAGAGACTGGGTCAAAGTTTTGACAATGTGAAAACTTTTCAGATATATTGCCAGGTGGCCTAAAAAGGTGCATCATTTTACCAATGTTTTCTACTTATGCTACAAAAATCATTCTAACCCTTCAATGGAAAGGTGTCCTATATTTTCATTACTTTAAAATCTCTTTGATCCCTCTGAAAATTGTTTATGGCAAAGCTAGGGTGTGCCTTTCTTTTTCTTTTTCAAATAGTTCATTAGTTCTTGTTAAATCAGTTTTCAACCCTGCTGGACATTTATGCTTCCTTCCCTCTTCACACTGGCCCTGGCATTTGGGAGGGACACAGACAGGGTGGGACCAGCTTCTGGGCCTGGACTCTCAAGGATGACTGCTGTTCCCTGGCAGCCCTACTATGACACCAGCAGCCTCCCTCACTGACACTGAAGTAGCACCTTTACCAACCACCAAGTTAACTGGCATCTCAGGAAGTCTCTGTCATCAAACTGTAGGGTCTGAGCAGAGACGTAAACTGTTCAGAGATGCGTTCATATTCATGACAAAGATTTGACCTCATGCAGTTTTGGAGATGGTTACACAGTCTCTATGAAGCTGTTCATTTGGAAGTCCAGGAGGGAATGGAGACAGATGGAGGTGGCATAGCAGGATGTGCTATTGCCCTTTGTACTGTGGTAAGCATGCCCTGGCCAATCCAGGAGGTCCAGCATGAGCTGGCGGGCCTCACTGACCACAGGGAAGCACCCAGGCCTGGCACCCACCCCTTGGGCACAAAAGCACATAGCTCTCCTCCACTTACTCTTTCCAAATCCCACACAAAATATTCCTGGGGTGTCCAGGCTGCCTGAATCTTCAGGAGGAAGCCATGGGAAATGCAGGTCCAACCTGGCAAATGGTGATATTTGGCAGTTAGGGCTCCAAGAGATGAAGCGGCAGCTTGCAGAGTCTGGAACCTGTCCCTGTGGCCTCAGAGGAACCTGAAAATGTTGGGGAGAGTTCCTAATTCTGGGGCCAGGCACTGGGGAACATGCTGACCACCGGGGAGGCCAGTGAGCCCCATGGAACAGGAACACCTTTCAGGGCATCTTATCTGGGCACCTGACTGGATATGGTGGTCTTGGTGTCAGAATTCCACCCAGGCCTGGATGGGAGAGTGAGGCTGTTCCCTGGGGGGATAGGAATGCATGGGTGCAAGGGGCCAGGAAAAGCCTGGATGCAGGATTCGTGCTCCCTAGCCCCAACACGGAGACTGCAGGCTGGGCGGGAGTCCCAGCCATGAGGATGGGACTTCAAAAATGGGACACTGGCCCCGCACCTGGCATACTCCAGTATAACCCCTAAGTGCAAATAGCTCCCCTTCCACCGAGTCCCAACCTGTGGTCCAGGTGGAATGGTGTCTCAGTCTGAGTGACTTCCCCCTTTCTCTGCTGGCCCTACAGATGTGAGAGTGTCTCTGGAGTGGCACTGTCCCTGTTAGCTGTGGATAAACCAAGGGAGGAAAAGAGACCATTCAGAAAATTGGTTTGGAGTAGATTATAGAAATGAAATCTTTTCTCCAAATAGGGGGTAGATTATTTCTGCTTTAATTAAAAATTTTAAATTTGAAAAACATATTTAAAGATTTCCATTGAGACTCTCTTTGACCCATAGATTATTTAGAAGTGTGTTGTCTAGTTTCAGAGTGTTTAGAGGATTTCCAGGTGTCTTTTGTGGCACTGATTTCTAGTTTAATGCCACTGTGGTCAGAGAACACACCCTGTATGATTACAATTCTTTTAAACTTGTTGGGGTTTATTTCACACCATGAGGTATGGTCCATCTTGGCAAATGTTCCATGGGTGTTTGTAAAGAATGTACTTTGGGTGGTGTCTATCAGACCCTCTTGGTCAATGGGTTGTTGAGTTCTTAAATGTCTTTGCTAATTTTCTGTCTAGTAGTTCTATCAATTGCTGACAGGGGTGTTGACGTCTCCAACTATAATTGTGGATTTGTCTACATCTCCTTTCATCAGTTTTCAATTCATGGATTTTGAGGCTCTGTTGTTTGTTGTGTACATATTTGGAAATTAAAATGAAAGTGCGACGTGTCACAATATGTGGGATGCAGCTAAACAGTGCTGAGAGGAAAATTTATAACACTGAATGCCTACATTAGAAAAGGGGACAGGTCTCAAGTCAATATTCTAAATTCCTGTCTCAAGAGACTAGAAAGAGAAGCAAAATAAAACCAAAGCAAGAAGTAAGAAATAAAAAACAGAAAACAATAGAGGAATCAATTTTTAAAAGCTAGTCTTTAAAATTGTTTACAAACTCCTGCAGGACTGAAGAATGTAAAAAGAGAGAAGACACAAATCACCAAAATCAGGATGAAACAGGGGACATCACTACAGACCCTGGGACATTACAAAGATAATAAAGTAAGCTATGAACAACTTTATACTTATAAATCCAACAACTTAGAAGAGATGAGTCAATTCCTCACAAACTATAAACTATCAAGACTCAACCAAGATGAAATAAGCTACCTGAATAGTCCTATAACCATTTCAAAAATTGGTGTAAATAAAAAGCACCCCCCCAAAGAAATCCCCATGACCAGAAGAAATTATACCAATTTTATACAATTTCTTCTAGGAAATAGAAGAGATGGGAATAGATCCCAACTGATGTTAGGAAGTTAGTATTACCCTGTGTGATACCCAAACCAGGCAAAGACAGTACCAAAGAGAGATAGAGATAGAGAGAGACAGGGAGGCAGAGATAGAGACAGAGCCGGAGAGAACTACAGACTAATATCACTTATGAACTTAGAAATAAAAATTCTCAGCAAAATATTAACAAAATGAACTTAGCAATGTATAAAATGAATTAGATACTATGGCCAAGTGGGATTCATTCCAGATATGTAAGTCTTGGTCAACCGTTGAAAATCAATCAATGTAATCCATCACATCAACAGGCTAAAGAAGAAAAATCATAGCTTATACTGATATAGAAAAAGCATTTGAAAAAACCCATCCACTTATGAAAAAAACTCTCATCAAACTAGGAAGTGAGGAGAATTTTCCCTACTGATAAATAACACCTAAAAAACCCCCTTACACCTAACATCATACTTAAAGGTGAAAGATGAAAGCTTTCCCCCTAATGTTCGAGAACAATGATGTCTGCTCTCACCACTCTTTTTCAACATAGTATTGGAAGTTCTATTGGCAGATGACACAATTATCTATTGTATGTAGGAAATCCCAATGAACCTTTCAAAAGAAAAAAGCCAAACCTTCTAGCACTAAGTAAGCTCTGTATGGTTGTGTGTAAGATCAACACACAAAAGTCAATCACATTTCCATATACTTACAACAAACATGTGGAAATTGAAATGTAAAACACAATATTGTTTATAATCACTCCAAAGAAAATGAAATACTCAGTTATAAACTTGACAAAACGTGCAGGATCTTTATGCTGAAATTACAAAATGATGATTTTAAGGAGTCAAAGAAAACCTAAATAAATACACATTTTGTATTCATGGATTAGAAGACCCAACATAGCAAATATGCCAATTCTCTCCAAATCTGTCTATAGGTTTAATGTAATTCTTATCAGAATCCCAGTAAGGTTTTTGTTTTTTTTGATAGGCACACACAAGCTTATTCTAAAACTTATATGGAAAGGTGCAGGCCTTAGAATACCTAAAACAGTCTTGAAAAAGAAGAACAAAGTGGAAGAATCACCCTATCCAACGTTAAGACTTGCTATATAGTTCCAGAAATCAAGACAGTGTGGTATCAGCAGAGGGTTAGACACATACATGAACAGAACAGTGAATCCAGAAATAGCTCCACTCAAATATGCACAAAAGCAGTTCAATGGAGGAAGAAGCCTTTATAACAAATGGTGCTGAAGCAACTGGATGTCCATAGACAAAAAAATGAACCTCAACCTAAACCTCACACTTTATATAAAAACTCAAAATGGATCACGGACTTAAAGGTAAACTGTAAAACTATAAAACTTTTATTTAAAAAATAGAAGAAATCTTCAGAATCTTGGCTTAGGCAAAGAGTTTAGGCATAACTCCAAAAGCATGACCATAAAAGGAAATACTAAATTAAAGTTTTGCTCTGAAAAAGCCCGGGTGAGGAGGATGAAAAGACAAACTACAGACTGGGAGAAAATATTTGCAAACCAGCATCTGACAAAAGAAACCATACCTACAATATATAAAGAACATTCAAAACTCAATGTTAAAAAATTCAATTAGAAAATGGGCAAAAGATGAATAGACATTTCACCGAAGAGGCAATAAAATCCATTAATGTTCAACATTATTAGCCATTAGGGAGATGCAAATTAAAGCCACAATGAGATACCACTGCATGCTTATAAGAACAACTAAAATAAAACGACAGTGACAACCCCAAATACTGGTGAGAATGTGGAGAAACTAGATCTCTTGTACATTGCTGGTGGGAATGTAAAACAGTACAGCCACTCTGGAAAACAGTTTGGCAGTTTCTTACAAGACTAAACATGCAGCTACCATATGACCCAGCCATCGCTCTCCCGAGCATTTATCTCAGACGAATAAAACTTATGTTCACATAAAACCTGTACACAAATGTTAACAGCAGTTTTATTCATAATAACCAGAAACTGGACACAGACCAAATGTCCCTCAATGTGTGAATGGTATATCCATACAGTAGAATCCTATGATGAAATCAAAAGGAAGGGGCTATTGATACACTTGACAACCTGGATGGAGCTCCAGGAAATTTTGCTTAGTGCAAAAACCAATCCCCAAAGGTTACTGTATGATTCCATGTATATAGTATTCCTGAACTGACAAAATGATAGATGGAGAGTGGATTAGTAGACGCCAGGGGTGTGTGGCTATAAAAGGGCAGCATAAGGGATCTCCATGAGTGATGGAGATGTTCAGTGTGACTCTGGTGGACAAATGAACTTCCATGTGTGATAAAAGTGCATAGAACTAAACATACATGCACACAGATGAGTTCATGTAGCAAGGTCGATGCATTTTGTCAATGTCAGTTTCCTGGCTGTCATATTGTCCATTAGGAGAAGCCCGGTGAAGGGTACAAGGAGTCTCTTATTATTTTTCACAATTGCATGTGAATCTACATTTCTTTCAAAACAAGTTTTAAACATTTGAATAAACATGTTAAAATGTTTATTATGCATCCAAGTCTCCAACACACATCTCACAGAGGATGAAGTGGTGTGAACAGATGGTGTCCCACTGTGAAGAATAAGCTCCATGTCCATTTGGCATCTGTCCCAGGACAGGTCCTGTGCTGGGCACTGCAGAGAAGGTATGTTTATGCTGGCCTGGACGCTGGCTGGGATGCTGGGTGAGGATGCTAAGCCAGGACGCTGGCTGAGATACTGGGCCCTTCCCTCCCCAACCTGCAGGGGGCAGTCTGGCCATGCAGTGATGGGGCCCGCAGTGGAGGCTCTGCAGGGCTCAGCTTCTGAGTACCAGCTGTATGAGTACCAGCTCCTCTCTTCTCCTCCCCTCCCCTCCCCTCCCTCTCTCTCTCTCACACAGACACACACACACACACACACACACACACACACACACGTGCACACACATGCACGCATGTGCATCCCAGAGCCCATGAGCTCATTCTACCCATGGCTAGCAGGCTGGGTGGGATCATTTCTCCTTGAGCTCTTTGTCCGGCTCAGTTTCAAATGACTCATGAGTGGCTTTCACCATCTCCCCAAGGAGCCCCCCTTACTGGCCCCATAAACCTTCCCAATTACGCCCCAATTAGGCAATGTTTTCTGATAAGCAGCTGCTCACCCACTCCTTCCAGACCACCTGAGAGAACCACTCCCTGTTCTGGGCAGCATCTGGGCAGCACAAGCTCCCCAGTCTGGCCCTCCTAGATCCTCCCCAAACCTCATTCTCATCATACTGTTGGCTGGGCAACTGAGGCCTGAATGGCTGAGGAGTGGGTGGGCATCAGCTGGGAAGGTGGTCCTCTGTGCGTTCTGTCTCTGTCTCTGGCCCTGGGAGGAGGCGACTGAGAAAGTCACTGAATTGACAATTGAGGCCTTTCTTCTGCATCCAAACTAGGCCTTAAAGATGTCAGGTGGGCCTGGCCCAGGGAGGTGGGCTGCCCTTGCCCAGCTTGGGGTCATGGTGGGCACCCCCAGCTTTGCAGGAGTTTGCTGTTCTGCTGAGACCTGGGTAGCCCCCTCTGCATGGCTGGGTGTCAACATGCTCAGGACCCACTGCTGTGCAAGATTCTGGCAGTTCACAGGGCCAAGGTCTCCATGAAGTTGGATGTTTGCAAAAGTGCCAGTGAGCCGTCCCAACCTACCACCCTTGTCTTTCCTGTCTCGGGGTGGGCTTTGTTTCACAGCACACACCCCTCCCTGGCGCTGATGAGGTCCTCTTGGAGCTGTGCCCATCCGCCCCTTGGAGAGCACTGCCATAACTCTGGTTAGGAACATGTACAGGGTAGAGATGCAGCCCAGCCTGGACCACTCCTTGCTTTCCCTCATGCTGCACAGGGTGGCTGCAGCCCCCTTATTAGTGTCAGCTTGTCCTGCCTCATACTCTGGATGTCCTTTCCCAGAAAGCTGGCCTATGCCAAGCAGGCTTGGGTGGCCATGGCAGGGGGAATAAAAAAAGCCCCAAGCCGAGGCTTCTCTAACAGAAACACGGGGCCATTTTGCCATTGGCCAGAGCATGCTATGCTGGAAGAAAAAGCTCTGACCTCCTTGGATAACACACCCTCCTCATGCTGTGCTGAGGCCAGCAAGATTATCTGGAGGTGGCTTAGCTGGCGAAAGCAGGAGACTGGGATCATGTGTTTGCCACTGCCCCACCCCCACTTGCTTTGTGTCCTTTGAGCTAATTTGCCGAGTTCTCTAGGCCTCAGTTTACCATCCAAGGTCAACTGAACCAGATGCTGGTCTGTCAGTTGCTGTTCCACGTTAATTTACCTTCCTTCTCCACGCTGGGCAGACACAGTGAGGCGAGACCAACGTGGGATGGCCAGGGGAGGTGTTGCAGGTGACCAGAAGCTGCAAAGGTGGGCTGGGGCTGGGTGTGGGGGAGGCAGGAGCTGTGGACGCAGAGGTGGGAAGCACCTGGCCCCCTCCGAAGAGGTCCAGCCTGCATGGGCGCCTTGAGGTCTGTAGGCAGTAGGGCCACCTTGGCCATGGAGGAGATGGGAATGCAGGCAGGGGCGGGGCGAGGAGGTCAGACCTGATGGGGAGGTATGAGGCCTGGGAGACTCCTGGTTGAGGGAACCTGTGTCCCCAGGTCTAGCTGGGGTGGGGGTAGCTGGTGGCACCACCTCAGTTGCTGCCATCACCCCAGGCACAGGGGGCAAGGGCAGCCTCTCCCAGACCCTCAGGTGTATTCCCAACGTCACTCTGCACCGGGCCCTGCCTCCCCTCCCCCCCAACCCCCCCTCCACTCCACTCCCATGTTGCATGGCCCGGCAAAGTCTGGTCCTCCTACAGACCTTGGTTCTCACTCCCTGGACTGAAGGGGTCTCTCAGAATTCCTCCCCTGCTGATACCTGGGGGAGGCTTAGCACTCAAAATCAGGTGCCATAGGGCCACTCAGTCTGGCTGGGATAGCCCCCCAAGCTGCTATGAGCTGACAGCCCCCAGTGAAAGCAGAACCCCAGCCCTCCTTCCCCTTCCACAGATGGTGCTCATCTCTCCAGTCCCCTTTTTGCCAACTATAGCCCTGTCAGTCGCTGGCTGGAACCTCAGCTGGCCGCCTCTTTCCTTGGGACTTTCTGGGTGGCCAGAAGAGAACCCTCCACTCCCCACAGAATGGAACTCTATAAGGCCTACAGTGCCTTCCAGACACACATTTACAATCGCACACTTCATTTTTTTGGACGTAATCTCTGTGCCTTTAAACATGTCATCACTTTGCGTCCCCTCACCCCATGCCTCACATTTCCCGGGTGTGGGAGCCAGTCCTTCAGGTGGAGGCCCTGGGGGCTGTGTTGAGGCCCTCGGAGGTGGGGATGTCAGGGTGTCCCCAAGCCCTGCAGTCCAGGTGGGCTGGGGCTGCTTTGATTGGTGTTCTCTTTGCTGTGCCAGCCCTGTTGGTGAGGTGGCCGAGTGTGGTGTGAGCAGATGAGGGCATTGGAGGGCCCCCTCCCACAGGAAGAGTCCCCGGAGTGGGGAATGATGTGAGGCTGGTCACACCCACAGAGAGGCAGAACTATGGGCAGAGGTTTCTACAGTGTGATATTACAACTTAGAAACATGACTCCCTGGAGTTGGATGGGTCTCAGATGGGGAAACTGAGGCCCAGAGAGGCAGTGATTTGCTCAGGCCCCATCTTCTCCCCACCCTCTTCTCACCCAGCCAAGCACCCAGGTCCCCAGGAAGGATGGGGTATGCTCACCTGGGTGGCCTTCTAAGAGAGCTGAGAGCCCAAGGATATGTCCTGCTCTTCGGGCCACTGTCAGGGTACATCTTTGGCCCTCCTGTTTTGCCTCGCAGCACTGTCCTGACACAGGTCACAAAGCAGTAGATCCTCAAAGCCCACTAGCCCAGCCTTTGGGGGGTGCTCAGACCCCCAGACTCTGGGTCATTGTGCCCAGAAGCAGCAACTCTGAGTACAGATGTCTGATAGGGAGCTGGGCTCTCCCCTTCAGGCCCAGGACTTGAGGGCTCTGGCAGCCCTGCCCTAGTGGGCTCATGGAGCCTCTAGTGTCATCCAAAGGCTGGCATTTCGTGGACACTTATCCCACAGCCTGGACCCCAGAGCAGTGCTCTCCTCCCTGGTCTGTGGCTGTTGACATGGAGAACCCTTGGCTCAGGGGTTTCTAAGGTTTCTCCTTGACCCCATCCTGTGTCTGGTAATTCGTGTTACCTGTTTTAATTTTGGTTTTCGGACACTGACTTGCTTTAGCAGTGGCTCTGCGTCATCTCTCCTCCGTGTCCCTGGCAACTCCTCTTGCCTCTAGCAGCGCCAAGACCCCTTTGTCCAGTTCTCACAGTACAGAGGTTCTGAGAAGGAGGTCACCCGAGGATCAGCGCTGGCAGTGACCTCAGCCTCTAGTTCACCTCCCTTGATTTAAGGATAGGACGAGAGAGGTCCCAAAATGTTGAGCGACCCGGCCCGCACCATCCCTCATCAGGTCGCCTCATTCCCAGGACAACAAACCAGGGAGCAGAGCCCCTCTGGCCTCGCTTCCTGAACTGTCAGTCTTCGCAAAAGGCAGGGGCATCACCTGCTGGCTTGTCTCCCCTTTCATGCAAACTCCTCCGGGAGCCGACGCGCGCGCTCCAGCTCCGGACTGACACCGGAGTCCCCTGCGGCACCACCTTGGAGCTGTTTGTTTGCGGAGCCCGCGTCGCTGGGTCCGCGAGTCGGTGTCCCCGTGGCGCGGAGCGCGGAGAGGGGCCGGCGTACCCGACGGGCTGGCGTGAGGCCCCGGTCCTCCGTGACCCCGGAGCCGTAGTCGCTGCGGCCGCGCCCGCGGCCGTGCGTGAGGCTCCCTGGAGCTCCGGGACCAAGCTCTGGTTATCGGCTCCCTTAGGCCAGGATTTCTTGCCAAACGTCTGGAGCCTCCCTGGCCCCTGCACACCCACCCCCCCTTGCAGTTTCCCCCTCCTTTCTCTCCTCGAGAAGTTAATTTAACAACAACAAAAAAATACGTACAAAATCCAGATGTTCCTTGCTCTGAGCCCCAAAGGGAAAAAAAAACTCTAGACTGGAGGAATTTTATTTTTCTTGCGCTTTGCTTCTGACGTTCGCTCGGGCCCCGGCCCGCGGGAGCGCGTCTGTGGGACCTCTCCGGTGCGCAGGGCCCAGCCCAGCCGTGAATGCTGCCTCCCGCCGCCTCCAGGGTCGCTGTCCTGCGCGCTTCTCCGCAGCAGCAGTTAGTGTGGTTTGGGCTCGTCTCTCTCCGACGTTCCTTCCTGCCCTTCCTCGTTCCTCGCTCCCAGATCTGGGATGTCCAGACGGGCGAGCTTTGGGGACCCTAGCTGTACTCTGCAGATGGGCACACCGGGGTCTGGGTGGCATCGTGTGGGCAGCCCTCCGGATCTCCCCAGTCTCCCCGCCTCCTTACCCCGTGCCACTCCTGGAGCCGAGGCCACCCTCGCGTCCTGCCCAGTCCCTGTCCTGCGTGCCCTGCGGCCGTTCCCGGGCTGCCGCCCTCCACCCGTCGTCACCTGTTCCCTCTCCCCTGGACCAGGCGCCGGCGCGCAGCGTCCTGGCCGGCAGAGGGCCCCGTTGGTCCAGAAATGTGGCACTGCCAGGGCGGGGAGAGGCCGACTGGGCGAGAAGCCCTGCAGGTGTATCCTGTTCTCAAAGAAAATAAAATATTTTCATGGGAAACTTTCCCTTTGTGTTTTTCTCCCCCCTCCCCCTTCTCCTGTTCTTTTTTCCTGGGTTGTCTTCCAGGGTCAGCTCCCTGTCTCCTTACCCTGGAGACCCCACCCCGCAGCCAGAGCTGTGGCTGTGGGTTTGGCCCGCCTGGGGCCCAGGCTGTGCAGAGACTGGCACGCCCCTGCATGCCATCTGTGCAGCCTTTGCCTCACCCTCTCGGGCAGAGGGAGGGTCAGAGGCTGGCTGTCTGGCTGCAGGTCCACGGTGAGTCACGATGGCCTGTCAGCCAGCTGTGCCTTCTCGCTGTCCGGGCTCAGCCATGGGTCTGCTCACCAGGCTTCAGACACACCCTAGGCTTGTCTGCGCCACGCTGGGCTCTGCTTGGAGTCTCCCTGCTGCTGGCCTTTTCTCTCTGGGAAGATCAGACCCACAGGGTGGCATTCAGGGTCCTGGCTCCCGCCCTCCATCCCAACCCCTGTAGCATCCCTCTTTTTCTCCGTGTTTTCTCTGCACTTTGTACCTACAGGGAAGTGTGGCCAGTGGCTGTGTGGCAAGTCAGGAGGGCTTGGAGCCCCTGTGGCTTCTCCAGCTAGACCTTCTGGCCCTGTTCTTTAATCCCAAAGGCCCCCTCAAGTGAGGCTTCCCAAGTCCTGCCCCGTGGGTAGCATAGAAAGCAGTTCTGCTGCCTCTGCTGGGGGTACACCCCACTTCCCCCCTCCCCCTGCCACCAGACAAGAGAGACAAGACTCAGCTTGGTGGATGGAGGTCCTGGAGGATGGCAGGCTCTGTGCCAGCCCCACAGGCAGAGAAGGTAAGGGACCTGGTGCTGGAGTCCACTCAGGATAGCACCAGGCATGGAGGCCCAGCCTCTGGCTAGCAGTGACTGGCTGAGCCTGGGTCTGGGGCCCTTTCTCCTGGCTTAATAAAGGGGCAGGAGCCAGAGGGGAGGGGGAGGAGGAGATGGCCCAAGGCAGGCAGGGCCAGGCAGGGCTGGGCCAGAGCCAGGGGGCCTCTCTGTGCCTTGTGCTGGGGCTTCCCTCCCCACCCCAAGTACAGAGGGAACAGGGGGAAGGAGCTGGGATCCAGCCCTCCTCTCCCTTCCCCCACTCTGAAAGCTCTGCCTGGCACAGAGGCTCACAGGCAGGGCAGCTCCAGTTACAGCCCAGAAACCCAGAGAGGCTGGCCTGGGGGAGGAGCAGGTGGGTGGTGGGAGCCCTCTC